>NW_024412376.1:149535055-149597485 GCF_014898765.1 Herpailurus yagouaroundi | reverse complement strand
AAAAAAAAAAAAGTTAACCCAGATATAACCTCTATTGACTCTCTTCTACACGTTTTTCTCTTTAAATAATCTAAATTTCTGCCTGTCCTCAAAGGTCTACCTATCCTCTCCAGAAAGGTGGGTAGGTACCACCAACCGTCCAGTTGTTGAGCATAAATTCACTTGTGGGGCAATCATTATCCCATTCTATACCTTGCATGTCCAGAAGAGTTAACAAATCTCTACCAGAGACAGAAATGATCTCTGTGTTTCTCGCTCCACAGGAGGAAGAGCAGAGCTGTTGTGTGGTAATATTTTCTGCCTCATCATCACAGTCCATTCAATTATACAACTTCTTGTTATTTAGGATTAGTCCCTTTTCACCACATCCCAAAGGGAAGTGCCTTGACAAACCTCCCATTCATCTTAGGAGAACTTTGCAAAGTCAGAGTAATATTGCATAAGCACAATTGGGCTTGGAGTTAGGTCCAAAAGAAACTATCTAATGTTGTGACCCGTGGGAGGCTGAGAGTGGCCAAAATGGGTCTTATGAGATCCAGAGTCAAGGCTCCAGAGAGGTTACAAAAATAAGTGACCTGAAGAAATAGAGGAGTTGTACAGAGATGGGAAAATCAGGGGGGGTAAAAAAAGGTTTCTGCTGACTACAACTTCTGGTTCTTGCTGTGGGTTTAATTTCAGCACCTTTGGGTATCTTGAGTAAGAACTATTACAGGGAAAGTCTGAGGCACCATGAAAAGTCCCTCCTTGGAAGGTAGAGGCACCAAGTGATCCTTCTTCATTTAAAAAGAAACACATCTTTTCCTGGTCCAACAACTCTCTAGGTCATTCATCTATTCATCCTTTCATTAAATTTTTGCAAACTTCGTGCATGTCATGTGTCATACTAGGTAATCACTCGAGGATGTAATGACAAAGAAGACGTGCCTTCAAGAATTTTGCAGTAGTGTTGGAGAGACAGATTCTAAAAGACTGATTAAGAAGTATGGCTAAGGGAGCAGAGAGGAGAAAATGATTAACTCTAAAGATGACAAGGAAGGCCCTTCTTGAAGATGTGATGTGTAAAGCACCATGAACAATGAATGCAAGTACAAGAGGCAAACAAGTAAGAGAAGGCCACTTAGGAAGTGGTAATACCATGACCCCTTTTGTTAGGCAGGAATCACAGAAAGAACAGGGAGGGGAGCGGAGGGGAAGGGAAAGGAGGGGAGGGGAAAGGGAGGGGAGGGGAGAGGAAAGGGAGGGGAGGGGAAGGGAAGGGAAAGAAGGGGAAGGGAGGGGAGGGGGAAAGGAAGGGGAGGGGAAGGGAGGGGAGAGGGAAAGAGGGGAGAGGAAGGGAAGGGAAGGGAAGGGAAGGGAAGGGAAGGGAAGGGAAGGGAATGTTTGAACAAGAAGGTTAGAAACAAAGGCCAGAGACCTGGTGAGAGACAGTGTCAGGGAAGCGAATATTCCTCCCAGCCTTTTAGGACATTACTTCCACACAGGAGAAGTAAAAGCTGCGAGGAGCCAGTGGGTCTGCTGCCCAGCGAAGGTCAGCCTTTGGTGGCCAGGAGGCATCCTGTGGCTGCCCGGGCAGGTGCCCCTTGGAGTCAGGGAGAAGCCTCCACAGCTGCTCTTGTTCAGAAGCTCATCAAGGCTATTTTGGGCCGGATGGGGTCCATGGTGAAAATTGCCTGACCAGGGCAGCTCACTCAGTATTACTTTTTTCGCATTCTGTTTTCCTTGTCATTTAGCTCTGTACCATGCAATTACTCAAATAAGGAAAAAAAGGAGGGGGGAGAACATGACTACATCTTATTTTTAGCACTCAAATCAATGGTCGCGATGTCCTCTGCATTTCAATAGGAATTTTGCATATCAAAATCCCCCAAAATAAAGCATAGTAAACATATTAAAATCCATAATGACATTTTTCTGTGCTGCTTCAAAATACGTTTGTTTGTTTGGCAATACCAAAATGGCTCAGCCCAAATTAAAGACTAATTCATTGACAGATGGGCAAAAATAATGTATAAATACAATGAGCAACTTCAGAAGTGTGTGCCTCACCTTACTGCTCTCTAGGTCAAAGAACATTTAAAAAATAATAACTTTTTTTTTTTGTTTTTTAATTTCTACACACTCTCCTAAAAAATTCAAAGCACGTCTCAAGGATTATCGTGGTCATATTATTCTATGGTGGTAGGAACTGTCAGAGATTTTGCTATCTTTGCCCTACACATCAACATTCCCTGGGAAATGAATTTCTACCCCATTTGAAAATCAGAGACAGGGAAAGGATTAGAGAGTGGCTCACTAACAAATGACACAAACCTGGGAGTTAGAGAGAGTTTCGCTTCAACACTAATAATGGCTAGCATTCAACCAACTATGCGCAAAGAGGAATGCTGGGAACTTTACATGCAACGTCATAATGTAACTCTCACGATGACTCTAGAATTTGATATTACCCTAGTTTTACCTATGAGAACATGAGGCTCCAGAACCCATAACTTCTGAGAGAGAACATAAGAAGTACCTTCAAAAAATGATCTTAAAAAAATTGCATACTACCAATTAACAGGGAAAAACAATCCCCTCATCCATGTAAGGTATTTCTTTTCATTTTCCCTCCCTTGGAAGTGGCCAATGCATATAATACATGCTTGGATTTGAAAAGAAGTTTTTTAATCCTTTGACATCCCTAAAATCTTTCCCAGAACTCCACATTCTCAAGCCTCCCCTTACTGGCCCAAATTTCTAAAATGTGATCAGTGATTGGGGTGCCTGGGTGGCTCAGTCTGAGTATCCAACTCTTGATTTTGGCTCAGGTCGTGATCCCAGGGACGTGGGACTGAGCCCCATGTTGGGCTCCATGCCAGAGGTGGATCTTGCTTGGGATTCTCTAACTCTCTCTGCTCCTCTCCCCTGCTTGTGCTCTCTCTCTCTCTCTCTCTCTCAAATAAAATTTTTAAAATGTAATTCGTGATTTACTAAAACCTAGAAAAATTGTGTGAGTCTCTCTTCAGCAATTAATTTGCCAAGTGTATATTAGGTGCTTTCTTTTGCCATGCACTCCTGTTTATCTACAGGGATTAGAGAATACCATTCTTGACTTGAGGAATTCAAGGGACATTTAATAAATAATGAAAGCAATGTAATAGTTCCATCTCAGAAGAGAGAACTATGGAAGGTACTACATAGGACATGTTACAGAAAGTGCCAACTCTTCCATCAGCTTCAGGGAAACTTCCAGAAGGAGGTGATATTTCATTTAAATCTTAAAAGATGAGTTGAGCCTTCTCGGGTGACCTCAACAGGCAGGTGTCAAAGGAGGAAGGACAGGTGGAAGCACATTCTAGATTTCCATTTGAAAATATTCTATGGTTCCCACTCTAATGTTAAAAACAAATACACAGGGGCGCCTAGGTGGCCCAGTTGGTTAAGCATCCGACTTCGGCTCAGGTCATGATCTCGCGGTCCGTGAGTTTGAGCCCCGCGTCGGGCTCTGTGCTGACAGCTCGGAGCCTGGAGCCTGCTTCAGATTCTGTGCCTCCCTCTCTCTCTGCCCCTTCTCCACTCACACTGTCTTTCTCTCCTTCAAAAATAAATAAACATTTAAAAAAATTAAAAAGAAAACAAATGCACAAAGAAGAAACGTCTAATTTTCACTGACTCTACATGCTTATGATAATACCAAATGAATAGTAATGGTATAGTCAGTAGTAGTGACATTATGAAACCAGATGACATCAGCAAAATTAATCCACGAGATGTTTTTATCTCATACATTCCAGTGTATGTGTGTGTGTGTGTGCGCGCGCGCGCGTGTTGTTTTTGCTTCTGTTTATATTTTGTGGTTAGTTCATGGAATTATCTTGTTTTATGGGCTTTCTGACAAACTAGACCCAGGCCTCACAAAGAGTCAGCCGACAAAATCCAATTCTAATTTGCTTGGCTCCTTCTTGGTGACTTGCTACTTAAAAGCTTCAGCATAAGATTATTCCCCTGAAGACCCTAGAACACAACTTAGCTCAGTATGAAACAGATGAACTTTAAAGCCCTAAATGGAGTGTCCCCAAACCATTAGCTTCCGCAAAAACGTCTTATAAAATTAATGTTTGTTAAAGAGAGACCTGGGCAAAACCAGAACGCTGAATCACTGAAAGTAGAGTTTTTTCAGTGCCTTCTGTCTAAAATGAATGAACCAATCCCCATTGCTTTGTAAGAGAGAAAGTAAAAGTCCAACCCATAGATTAGAGTGTGATACCTCTCAGACTGCATCAGACGGGCCACCGATATCAACAAAGAATTTCAGCATTACCTTCTAAAATGGAAATAATGACCCACCTTTAACCTCGTCCCTGAAGGGACTTATAAACTCCACAGATAGAGTATATATTCCACTTCACACATACTCATTTTAGAAAGGAGAATGGCTCTGGTGATGGATTTCCATGTCAGAGGGCACCTAGTGTTGCTTTTTGTAGCAGGAATTCTGATGCAAGACTGTTCTAGCTTTATGGGGGCCATGTGAGGTCCTAGGGCACAGTATCACTACTAAGTGGGCTTCATATCCATCGATCCTTTCAGGTATTATTTCCCTGGACACATGTTGGGCATCATCACTAAAAAAACCTCACTGCATGAACCCAAGTCACAACACTGACCAGCACTACAATTACATTGTAAAGAATGAGTATAATAGCTTTCCTTCTCCTGCTTACCTAGACTACTAAGAATGATTTTAATTGGGTTTGGTGACGAAAAAAAACCGCCGTTATTTCAGAGAATGGCCAGAACCTCTTTGTCCTCCTTACTTCACGCTGGGCAAAGGCTTTAGCTCCTAAAATCAACAATCTAAGAGTACCACACATGTCAGGAGATACAGTCTTTCTATTACATAGGACAATGTATTTCCAGAAAGCAAAGGAAAAACAAGAAGGAGAGGGAGAAGGAGGAGAAGAGGAAGAGAAGGAAGGTGAAGAAGGATAAAAAGAAAGAGTACAATGCCATGAATTTTCGACCTTATTGAAATAATTTTCAAATTTCACCTCTTGCCACGCTGATCCAAATATGTTCTAAAACAACACCGTCAACAGCACAGGTCTCCTTGGAAGAAACAAGGAGCCAATGAGCAGCAAGAGGAGTAAGTAGTTGAATTCACTTCACTTCACTTCACTTCACTTCAATTCAATTCAAAACAGTTGAAAATGTCCCTCTGGGGAAAAGAACTGGTATCAATATTTAGCCTTTGATTGTATCCAAATGAATCCCAATTTTTTATCAATTCTACATGCTCTCAGAATTTTTCTGTGTTTCTCTGGTAAAGCATCTAGACATAGTACATTAAGATCATCACAAACAGTATAGGGTTTAGGACAAAAATCTCAGTCTGTGGAAACAGCCACATTGCTGTTATTTGTTTAAAATTCACTTCCATACTCGCTGAAGCTGTGTAGCTCTGTTTTCACCAGATCCCATTTAGTGCTCATACACTTAGTATTAGTAAATTGGTCCCTTTGGGAATCTAAACGGAGGCGCACGTAACACTACATCTTGGAATTCATAATTCTTTCATAATCACCTCCCATTTGGCATCTGTGAACTCACAAAGGCAGGTTTCCTCAGTGAAGATCTGTTCCGAGTCCAATATTTACATAAACAATTTCTGTTTGGAGTGCAGGTTCCTTCATGCACCAATGACTACTCCATCTATGTAGGTCTCTAAATTTCATGTTAAATAAATTTTAGCACTACTAAAATACTTCAAAAAATCTTCACTATTTTTCAGCATGAAAAGTCATGTAGACCATCTCGAGAGGTATTTTGTGAATTCTTAATGGAGTAAATGCAAGAACAATTTGAATTGTAAGTATTATTCCAATTACAGGAAATTTTTGAGTTATATATAAATAAATATGTGTGTGTGTGTGTGTGTGTGTGTGTATCTATAGATAGATAGATAGATAGATAGATAGATAGATAGATAGATAGTCTCCCTCTCTAGACAGAAGTATCCTTGGGACTAGGGACTATTTACCTATCCAGAATATGGTCTAGCAAATACCCACGGCATTAACTTTTTAGTCAACTTCAGTTTGTTCCATTTTAAAATAAGAAAGTGATTATGATTTCTCAGTCAAGATAAGCCTTTGATTCTGTATCCTTCTTTTAATTGTATAGCCTCTTACCTGCTTAAATTATCTGCTTATCAAATCATCAGTGATAAAATGAATAACACACAGCGTTGCTATGGCTTTGGTGAAGCTAGCTAGCACCCAGCGGCTAAAAGAGGGATCGCCCTTCTAGAAAGTAATTTGTCAATACAAATTTAAATATTTTTTCAAAATGCCTGTGTGTTGGCCCAAATGTATGTAGAGGAGTTTATTCTAAGGAAAAGAATTTGAAGGGTTCAAGGATATTTGTAAAGGGTAGTCATTTGGCATCCCTTTAGCAGTTCGTACAAATAGGAAAACCTCAATGTCCATCAAGAGGGGGTTGAGGAAATCAGTTGTGGAACATCTTTGCACTGTAAAAATGCAATCATGCTCCCTGCTCAAGGAAGTGGAACATAACTCCCACCCCTTAAGTGTGGGCTATACTTAGTGACTTGTTTCTAAAGAGTACAATATAAAACGTGGGGTAGAAAGTAACTTTACAGCAGAGAAATCTGACACGCAGACCTGAGCCAGGTGATCAAGACTAACATCATAATTCATGTTGAAAGCATGTATTCTTGACATGATATGTTGAGGACAGCACTTTACCTCTGTGGACTTCCTCCCCCAAACCCGTAACCACAGTCTAATCACGAGAAAAGCAGCAGACAAATCCCAGTCGAGGCTCATCCTATAACACATCTGACGAGTATTCTTCAAAACTGTCAAGATCATCAAAAATCAAGGAGAGTCTGAGAAACTGTCACAGCCCAGAGAAGCCTAAGGAGACATGACAACTAAATGGAATGTGGGATCCTGGATGGGATCCTGGAACAGAAAAAGGACATTAGGGAAAAACTAATGAAATCCGATTAAAGAACTGAGTTTAGTTAATAGTCATGTATCAATATTGGTTCATTAGTTGTGACAAGCATGCCAGAGTAATAGAAGATACTAAATTAGGTGAAACGGGGTACAAAGTGTGTGGGAATTCTCCAAATTCTCTTTACAACTTTTCCATAACTTCCATAAATTTTATTCTAAAATAAAAAGCCTATTTGAAATCATGCAGTCGTGAACGCTCATGGTAAATAGATACGTGCACCTCTTCCAGATTAGGTTACACGTTACCACGTGCCCCCACGGTACCCTGAGCTGCTCTTACCCTCGAGCACACATCACACGCACGTGGTGTCTCGACAGCCTCCTCCCCACTTCATGAGGGCAGAGAGTAATTCTGTTCCGCGCAAAATTCTCCTAACACTGCGCGTGGCGCTTACCAGGTACTTCATAGATACCTGCTCAAGAAATGAATGGGTTACTGCGTTGTCAAGCGACAACAAAAATAAAAAAAAAATTCGAAAGTAGCTTACAGAACACTAGGTAGAGCATCCGATCCTCTGTCACATGGGAATGATACGACCTTGCACAAGTCAGTTCACAGCTCTGAGCCCCGGGGTCTTAATCTCCAGAACAAAGATGATAAGTTGCACACATCCCCATAGGCTGGTCCTGAGGATTCGTGGGTTAACACGTATGAAACGCGTGTTCTCTCTCCCACCTCCTCTCTTTGTGGGGAGATGCACTTAATCTCTCACCCAGATGGAGTGATTAAAAACTGTGTCTGTATGAGAAGCTACAACCCAGACTGAACAACGTTGGCCGTTTTCTTCAGTTATTTTAAAGTGATTGTTTCTCTCTGCTCACAATTTTTAATGACGAAAAGGTATTACGCTTCTTAATATTGATAAACTATTAAGAAAGAGATACAAACATGCATGCACCTGGACCAGTGACACATAGCAAAGACACCTAGGATGTGGTTCTGTCCTGCGCACAATGTATAATCTAGCTGAAGAGACAAGGGACAAAGAGAGCCACCCAAAAGTTGAAGACCCAGTCAGTGAAGCAATATAACAGATCAGGAAAGCAAATGCTCTCTGATGAGAAGCAACTGAGGCAGCAGCACTGATCGAGAGGACGGTGCCTGGGCGAGAGGAAAGGGTGCTGCGGGGAGCACACTGGGCATGAGTAGGCGGGGAGGGTGGGCCCAGCAGGAGGGGCAGCGGGGGTCAAAGCACAGGGCTGGCGAAGCTCAGGGCCTAGCAGTGTGCGAGGCACAAGGCTTGCCTTTTATAGCCACATCAGTCTGGGTCCTTTAACTGTCCCCAAGTCCCCATGTTTGTTTTCCAAAAAAAACTCCTGACTCACGAAACCCTCATCAAGCCTTTCTGATCCGCTCCCGTTACATAGAAAGAGGAACAAACGACCGAAAGACGCCTAACCTGATTTCTGAGTTTGTATTTCCAACGCCAGTGACGCACATGTCACGATGGTCAGCCTCATGTGACCTGCAGATGTGAGTCACAAACGGCCGGAGATGCCCAAGTGGCAGGATCCCGCACAGCTGGAGGCGGTCGCAGAATGACAGGCCCGACCCTCCCTCCTCCCCGGGACCAAACAGACTCTCTCTCTCTCTCTCTCCCTATCATAACTTGGCACGGATATCTTTAGGACGCCGTGCTCCCAGACAGAGTGGGGGAAGCAGGGAACGAATTGGGCCTCGCTGCCTGACAACACGTCGCGGGGGACGCGCTCTCTCCCATTCCCCCCAGAAAACAGTACCCACTTTGCCCACCAGGAGACCCGATGGCCTTTTTAAAAATAGATTTTGCCAAACGATTGTGCGGGCAAATGCTGACTTGCAGTCTGGGAGACGTCTCGTCGTCAGGCGCCGCAAGATGAAAGCAGGGTCTATTTTCACCGCGAGCGAGCCGTGAACGGAAGCACCAAGGAGAAACTCGCTGCTCGTCTCCATCAGGCGGAGCCAAAGCGGGACTGGCTCGAACAGTTGCCAAAATACCTCGCGCGCGGGCGCGCAGCGGCTTCAGCTTGAAGAATGGCATCGGGCGGCTACAAATCCCGAACAGGAGGATCTCCCGTTGCCCAGCTCAAGCTCAAAGTACAAAAAAAGAAAAAAAAAGAAAAAGAAAAAATCTTTCCCCAGCCGCGTGCCAGGAACTTGACAGTGGAATAATATTAGTAGGAAGAGCAGCAGGTACGAGTGCAACTCAGACGGACGGGAACGAGAAAAAGGGCCATGAATAAAGCCTGCTCCGAAAGTCGAGGGGATTGGTTCTTTTTTTGATCCTTTTTAGGTTTTCCCCCCAAGGGAGATCCTGGCCTTCAAGCATCAAGGCTGGGAGTAGTTTTCAGGTGTATGTATTCCCTTCCTGGTGGGGAGGTTAAAAAGAATTAATATCTACGTATATTTTGTGTGCAGGTATTTTGCTCTCTTATTAACGGCTACAGAGATAGCATTTTTGAATATTCATGTGACACCTCTGGTGTCAATATCTCCTTACAACAATCAGACTGAACTCACAGAGCCCGATTGTGCACTCTCTGCCTCTGGCAGGTTAGTGCGAAATTCGATTTGTACTAATCAGCCCCTGGCTGTTGAAGCATGTAATATACTTGATGTGACAATTCCCTGTCTTGCAGTATCTACTGTTCCCCCCCTGGAGGTTCCCTAGTGCCAGCTAACTGGGAGCGATCACCTCATTGAGAGAATTAGGTATAACGAAGGGTCAGGTTCGGAACCCGTTAATGAGGAGGCTGATGGTGATGATCTGACGAGCACTAATATGGCAGCTAATAATTACGGTGGGCCTACTGTGTGCCAAGCACTGTACTAAATGTTTCCGTAGAGTATCTTATTTGCCCTGCAAAATAATCCTGTTAAATTACCACCACCCTTTAATGGAGGGGGACCCGGAGGCTTAAGGAACACTCGATCGGCCTGCCCAAGGTCACACTAGTGTTAATTAGGAGAGATGGGATTTGAACCTGCACAGTGCACGCTAGTCCACTACCCAGATCCGTATCCTTCTCAAGAACAGCTGCTCATGCCCCACTCCCCAAAGCTTGCTTACTATCCCTTAGTGCACACAGGAAATAAAAGCCACAGGGTCGAGACGTGGCCCATCTGAGTTCACACACATCACACGTGGAGATCTATCTCCTCTCGGGTCCAACAGAATTGCTGACACTCTCAGGCTCCTGGGTCTGTCCGATGCATCCTGGGCATGTGGCCGCCTGTTGGAGCAGCCTAGAAAAGAAGAGCTACATAACTGCCGGTGTGGGAGGCAGAGAGTGGGCACCAGGGAAATTACATGTGTTTCTCCCTCCCTGCTGTGCTGGGCTCCATATTTGCTTCCTTTCCCTTTCAGACGTACAGCAGGAACTAGGGAGCCAAGTGGAGACAGGAGGGCCTGGTTTTTCCTCGGGTATCACGAACCCTTGCGAAGAGCCTTCTGATTTTGCCACTCAGCTGCAGTTTCCTTGTGGGAATGGCCACTCTGTGTTCTCGTGCTTCCTGAATTCTTATCAGCCAAGAATGCAGCCGCCCTCCTCTCGGTCTGAAAAGCCTCTACTATTCTTTTATTCTTTTAATTCACTCATCTCTCCAACAAATGTTTGCTGAGTACCACTCTGTGTCAGGTACCATGTGGTCAGGATACACGATTAATAGGACACTTGCTAACTTCAACGGGTCCAGCATTTAGTAGGGAAAACAAAACTACGGTTCCTACCTTTAAAAACGCGTGGTAATTTTCTTTGCTATAGTAGAGTTGTCCACGTGGGGAAGGGAGGAGGGGGAAGAAAGAGGCAGGAAGACCAGAAAACACTAAGGAACAAATCCTGAGTGACAATCCCCGTTTCAGATGCCTCACACACATCTCACTGAATCCCTTCTACAGTTCTGAGACGCAAGTACTGTAACCCCCATTCTACAGCTAACCAGGGTTCAGACAGGTTCAGCAACACCTTTTCCAAGACAATGGAGGTTTCAAAGGTTCTGTCTGGGAGGCTCGGTGGGGTTGAAAGCAGCTGGACCAGGGGGATCCCTGGGGCTTGTACTGAAGCTGCATTTGTAGAGCGAGCCCATTGCCCTGACTTACGAACACCACATGTCCCAGCGTGCCCAGCATGGTCCCTCTTCGTGCCTGTGGTCCCTGAAAAAATTATTACAAACTCCTGTTTTCACTTGTAAGTGCTCTACTTTCATAATAACTTACATGATCATCCCAGTTTTAATTCTGTTCTACTCTTATTTTGAGTTGGCTTGGAGAAGATTGGTGGACATTGGTGAGCCTGAAGATTCTGTTTCCCAAGCCGGCCCGCGGGAGCACCCAGAGCCAAAACACTGGTGACCAACACAAGTGTGCTTCTTCCCCAAGTGAACGAACACGCTCCAAATCCGGAGCTCTTTTCCCCAACATACCCGCTCCCTAGGAGAATCATAGCTGGACGTGAACTTATAACCTAATTCCCAGATGGCATTACTTTCTCTTGGCCTAAACTAGTTCTTACCTCATATTTCTAGTCGGGAGACAAACAGATACCTGAATGGCACAGCACTGGCTCAGTGAAGATCATTTCTGAATTAGCTGCCCGTTGTTAGGCAATCCGAATAAAGATCAATTAACAGACCCCTCAGAAACTCGAAGAGCCCTCATACAGTTCATGGATCAGGTACAGCTTCACTTATCCCACAAAAAGCCAATGCAATTTCGACTCTGTCAACCACACTTGGAATGAGGTGCACAAAAGAAACAAAGAAAACATCATGACGCTTTGCAATCGTTGACTCTCTCTATGCTGGGCTGTTCCATAATGGAAGTCCCAAAGCACCAAGCAAAGCACTAAATTACGTACAGGTAGGGGCTGGATATAGGCTGCCAGCCGGCTTTTAGCAACATCCCCCATATGGCTAGGAACACTCGTGCCAGTTAATTAGCACTGGCATTAATCGAGAGAAGGAACATTGACCAGGACATCGAGGTTATCCTTAGACTATTTAAGTATGTCACGTGATCACTCGTTCCATCTGTTATCAACATACTTCACACTTAATCCAGTAAATAACCTCCCTACCATTTTAAGCAAATGGATTCCATTTTGGCAGACCTCTTTAGACTTTACAAACCTTGAGATATTTTTCTTCCCCCTAGAATCTATATTGTGAAGTGTCACAGTGTCCTGATGTGAATTCAAGGACAAGAGCCACCCTTGCCCTCCATCCATGACACCCCGGGGAAGTACCCACAAGAGGTGGGGGAAAAAAAAAAAACAATCACATGCCATCACTCACTCAAATGCATATTTTTCACTTTGCAGCTACCCTACAAATCTCCCTTGTTTTCTTTCCATGCTCACAATTCTGCTGAAAGCACATAGAAAATAAAGCCCATTATTCAAATGAATTTCACCGTGCACTAAAAATGTGACTGAGTTTAGACAGAAACCCATTTTAAAAGTGCTCTCCTCTGAAATGGATGATGGCAGGCAAGGTATAAAACACTCGGGTACTTAGAAAAGTAGATAGCAAATAGTCCCAACCCCAAAACACCTTATTGGCAAATTGACTCATCATAGGCATAGACCCAAAGTAGACTTCTGATCCACTTCCTAGAAAGGTATATATTCCACACATTTTTAAGAATACTGATATAAATCTTCCCTGAGAAACTTATCTTCAGAAGAGTCTGTTTTCTTGCCCTAAGAAAAGTGACACGTTCAATACATCATCAGTCTCTGGTATCTCTTTAGCTACTCTCTTCTACAGACTCCCTTCTTCTCCAACATTCGCTCCAAAGCCAATTTTTAGGAGGGTGACAAAAATGTACTTCATTTCCCCAATTCCCAAGATGGCCTTTAAGGAGAGACCAAAGCTAGAACAAGGCTGTATGCAACACAGTGAGTATTGGTCAGGTGAAGGTGAAAATAATCCCAAATAGCAATGGAGCCTTCTGTCAGGGCTGAAAGGCATCTTGGAATAATGGCTAGAAAGCACTGGACCTGACTCAGGAAGACGTAAGGTTCAAATCCTGTTTCCTCCAGGATGGCGACCTTGGCAAAATGACTCGATCTCTCTCCTAGCTGGAACATGACAATCAGATCCCTATTCTCTGCACGTGTCAGAGTGGGGCTGAGGATCCAGGGTGAAAACGGCCATTGTCATTGCCATCCTATCCACTGTGGACTTGGCACGCTAGTGATAATTAGGGTTAGTTCCCTGCTCTATTACTGCACATAAAAGATATTACCGAATCTGCAATTTAGTCTTAACAAGAACTACAACTTAACTCGTCCAGGTAGCTTCGTGTGACAAAGCAGACGCTTACTGGTCTAATTTTACCCTAAGCACAGGGAAAATCCAAAAGTCATCTCAGGAGCCAATTAATCAGAGAGAGATAATTAAATTTTACACATCGGACTAAGTTTTAACTAGGACACTAGAGCTACCTTGAGGATTACGTAGTGTTTCCCGCTTTGGGGAAAATGCAAATGTTGTAATCATACAATGGTTCGGTTCAACAAATATTTATGACCCGCTTCATGCCAGCTCTTGTAGGCTCTGGGTAGTAAGAGAAATGAGACCCTTTCCCTGAGTCTGAGAGGCCAGCGGTCCAGGAAGCAGAGTCCAACACTCGGTGTCGATGTGATATATGATACGGGAGCGATGAGACAGAGGTACCCAGAGACTGAAGGATGATTCCCTAGAAGGGATGCCAGGTCGGAGTCAAGATGAATAAGTGTTAGATGGGTGGCCAGGAGCAGGAAGGGTTATGCCAGGCAAGGGGAAGAGCACACACAAGACCTTACGTGGAAACTTTACAGGGAGCTAAATGCTGGGCCTTTTTTCCTAGAAAACAGAACAGAGGAAGGTCTGGAACATGAAGCTAGGGAGTATGACTAAACAGATAACCTAATGATAGGAGACGGGTGTCATGCATCACCAAAGGATTCTTGACTTTAGTCTTGATATCTCACACAGCTTTTCTTCACAAAAGACCAAAACGTGCAAACAAACCGCATTCCAGTGTGTCAAGCCCGGGTTTACCACAGATTCTGAAGAAAACATCCGTTACCCAAATAAGGAGCAGAGGGATACATACGAGGAGGGGGGTGGTGGTCCAAGGGAAGCTGAAAAGCTGACTCCCTCTGCCCGACATTCACAGCCCAAAACTACCTCGGAGTTGAGAAGGAAAAACCGAGAGCTTAACCATTCTTCTCTAACCTCTTCAGTGTACTGACTCGAGTAGTTATCGGTCTCTCGGTCTAGAACCCATTCGTGCGAAGTAAATTGGTCGCCCTCTGCCCTACCAGCAAAGCCATTACCTTCCTCCCCAAGACAATGCTTCAGGAGCCACCATTCATATCCATCCTCAGGGATTCGTGTAAATACTGGAACAGTTATTAATGAAAGCTCAGACTGAAGGATGGTGGTTCATCTGGAACGTGTCTGTAGGTTGAATCATTTTGTTTATAACTCACGGTCATTTCCTTCCACTTCCCCATCACCGTTTACCACGCGGGACACGCCGGTCCACGGTTCTCCAAGTGTTCTGTTACTTGTCCTGACAGAGGCTGTTGGACAAACCAGTCTCCTGTAAAATCTTAACGCTATCTTGTGGTTTATTCTTCTCTGAATCGGCCATTAGAAATCTCCCTCCCCAGTTCACAGGTTCGCAGACGCCTCTAAAAGGGTTCAGAGCACAAAATGATACATTCAAGTCCTCTGAATTAGAAAATAGGTCGCAAAGTCGATTTTACCACACCTCTGTAACTAGCCCCTCTTCATTTAAACCATCGGTGCAGAGTCTGTGTCCCTCAGAAATCTTTTCCCATAAGCCTATTCTAACGTATTATGTGAAGCTGTGACAGGCAATCTTGTTTTCTTCCCCTATTGCCTGCCTGCTTGGGAGACATTCAAGTTTGCTATAACTTGGTCTAACTTTTGAGTCTCCGCTTCCTTTCCAAAAGCAGAAGTAAAAAAAAAAAAAAAAACCCAAAAAGCAAAAAAAAAAAAAAAAAAAACCCAACAACGAAAAAAACCAAAAACTAGACAGGGCTAGAAGGAAACACTTGACTCTCTTGTGAGCTTTTCCAAGCGGGTTACAAGTTGAACGTATTGGGTCTATGTTCATTGAATGCATCAAAGAAATATTAGGGTATCTTTCCAAAGACACAGCCAGTCAACTTCTATTTTTAGCAACTGTAATTGCAATGTGCTATCTGGCATTTCTAAATCACCCCCTGTTGCTCCTTTTGAGTCAACCTCTCAGTGGCCACCCAGGACAACGTATTATTATGTTACAGAAGAAATTTATGATAGAACCATGTTGGTTCAGCTCTAACCACACAGAGTACACGCTTCTGCAGGTATTTGGTGCAGATGTTTGAACGATCAGCCCCTTGCATTTACTGTAACATCCAAGGTATCCACTAGAGATTATGCAATCATTAGATTATAGAACAATATCCCCGGTGAAGCAGCCTGGGCTTCGTTTTCCGGAGAATTTAAAGCTCACTCAGGTTACGCCTGCATGAGCTGTTGTTTCTTCGCAATTTTCAGAACCATGTCATTACTCACGTCCACAAATACTCAGTAACAAAAGGAATTGTGACCATTTTATGATTGATTCAAGTCGTCAAACAACTTCACCTTCCAAAGTTAGAAACCCGAAGAGCTAAGTGCCAAGAAGAAAATACAAGGCCACATTGTCACACCTGGAAATACACAAGGGGATTCCAGGCACTTCACACGATAAAAGTGCTTCAAATTAGAACAGCACGTTCATTGTAACCAAGATTGTTTATAGGACTATGTTGTCCAGTAAGAAACAGTCAGTGAAATTTCCTATGAAATGTGGCTTTATTCCTTCCCCCATGTCATCTAACCCCCTACGATCAGTCATATCCTTCTTTCTTTTCTTTTCTTTCTTTCTTTTTTTTTTTTCTTAACCTGTTCATAGCAACCTGTTCATAACATAGTTACCACTTTGGATTTTAAACTACTTATAGATGCTGGCTACCTTTCCCAACCAAGTTGAACTTTGTATTACTACGTTAGTGTTTCTAGGATGGAAAGGCAAGGGAGAATGAGATCTTCATAGTAAGCTCAACCATACCAAATGTGCTACAAAAAATAAACACGCTCTGTTCTCCTGCTGTAGCAGTTAAGCAATGCTAACTGTGGTGATAACCGGTTTTCACATACTGCTCATTTTGTAGCAGGTTGGTCCCAGGCATATGTTAGTAGTCAGATAAATATTTATTTTAAGCAGTGGTCATTTTAAAGGCTTTTTGGGCAATTTTGCACGATTTGTAACCTCCATGTAATATATATTCTTTTATATTTAAAAAGGCTCTGGAGAATTCTTTCACACTGTTTTACAACTAAAGTCTTGTGGGAAGAGTTCACATTTAGCTGTTTAACACGAAAAAGTTTAAATGAAACTTTGAAATAGTCTCAATAATTATATAACACAACTTTAGCATAACGATAGCAGAAGCCAATCGGAAATACAAGGTCTATTAATAAAGCAGAATAAGATGGAGAAAAAGAATATAAATAGAAGACATATGTATTTGTCTCTACAAAGCTGTGAAGACATAGGTTGTTTCATACTGAAGCAACGTCCCATGCTTTGCCATGTGTCATGTTTATAACTTATTACAAATGTGAATTGGGTTTCTCTATTTCCTAACTCTTAAAAGTCTGTACTAAGAAAAGGTATTTCCAATAATTGAAGATCTAAGGAAATTATCCACTTGTTAACACCACAGCCCAAATAGTCTATGCACAACCAGGAAATAGCAGCCCGTAAATTCTCAGCTTTGCTGCTCTTTGCACTAAATGTCCCTGGATATCAGTATTTGCTAAAAGAGATATCAGACTGTAACTAATAAGAAAAGGCACAGGTAAAAAGGCAGGGACGTTCCATTTTTCTTGAAACAGTATCTTTCTTTTGAGGAAAAGTTATACTTCAATTGACAAGATAACCAAAATGTTTATCTGTACTCAATTTAAGTTCAAATCAAGGTCCAAGCACTAAATACCAGCACGGTTTTTTTGCAGCATTTCCTCAAATTGGGAAAAACCTCCATGGTGGTGATTTCTTTACTGAAGCTTTTAAAATGCGTTCAGAATACCCCGTGCTTGTGTTCCTATTAATAAATGTGAATTCTTTACCCTAGAAAACCTCTGGAAATACACACAGCACCTGCCCAGAACATAAAACAACATTGATTTATGCCTTGAATGTAGAATTACAATGAATAACAAACAAATTCATTATGATGGCATAAAAATATCAAAATAAATTACTCCCTAGTATCTATACCACATTGTAGGTTATTAGTTATTAATATCATTATTCATGACAGGCCTAACTACGGACGTAAAGGGGCAATTTTCTTTATTACTAGGCATTCCTCTAAAACTGGTTAGTTGCACAAGGGCAGAAATCAAGGTAACCTAGAGTCAATGTCCAGAGGGACAGTGGTGTTAGATGTGCCCGAAAGGAAATCGGCACCAGTGAGAAACATGCATGATCAAAGCAAAATACCTGGGATGTGCCCTGGTCATTTATTAATATTTTTATTGAGTAATAAAAGCCAATATGTACTGAGCACTCCATAGACGCCAGTCTTTGGGATAACTACCATAGATGCATTATTCCTGTATATTCTTATGATCCCGTGGGATAGAAATTTCATCTTCGTTTTATAAATGGGAAAAACCAAGGCATAGGGACTTGAAGTAACTAACGAAATATTGGAAAATAGAATCAGAGCTAGATCCTAGGGCCGCCTAACTTCCAAGTCCTTTCTCTAGACCAGAGGCCAAGAAACTTTCCGTCAAGAGCCAGATGGTAAATACTTTTGGCTTCGTGAGTCATACATTCTCTGTAACAACCACTCTGCCACCGGAGAGCAAAAACGACCGTTGACAGTGTGTCAAGGCAAGAGTGTGGCCGTGTTCTAGTCAAATTTTACTGAAGGATACTGAAGTTTGAATTTCACATAATTTTTAATGTGCCACAGGATATCATCCTTCCTTTAGCTTTCTCCAACCAGTTAAAAATGTAAAAAACATTCTCGGCACACCGACTAACAACAAAAACAGATTGAGGGCTAGATTTGATCAGGGGGCTGTTCGCAAAATTTGCCCTAGAATGATGCGTTTCTAACTTTGATGTACATGCGCATCACCTGGGGATTAGGCTCAAATGCGGATTTTGATTCAGGAGGTCTTGGGTGGGGTCTGGAAATTCTGAAAATCTCACAAACTTCCAGGTGACGTTGATGGCGCTGGTCCACGGACCACCCTGAGGAACGCAGCTGTATACTACGGTGCTATCCTACGAAATCTCTAAAGATGCTAATTTTCCTATGTGCAGAGTTTGGGTTAATGATCTCTCTTAAGCTCTCCAAGCTGGGAACCTTGGAGCCCCCTCTCCCTACCATTATTGTCCCACCTCTGAATGCTCTTTCTAGGGTCTCTGCCTCCTTTTCATCTCCAATCTCCAATGCCGCTGCCCAGTCACATCCTCCAAATGGGTCTCTCATTTTCAGTCTTCTTGGAAATGTGTTCCTCTATTTGAAAATACGAGAAAATTCTTTCTCTCCAAAATAAAATCCAAACATTTCCCTCCATGACTCATACTCATGTCAGTGAGGGACTAATGCATACAAAATAAAATTCAAGTGCTAAGTTCTTCACAATCTCACCTAACCAATTGTGCCAATTTTGTCTTGCATATTTTCTTTTCTTTAATGTGTATTTATTATTGAGAGAGAGAGAGAGAGAGAGAGCAGGGGAGGGGCAGAGAGAGAGGAGGACAGAGGATCCAAGGAGGGCTCTGCGCTGACAGCAGCAAGCCTGACGTGGGGCTCGAACTCACGAACTGTGAGATCACGACCTGAGCCGAAGGTGGACGCTTAACCGACTGAGCCACCCAGGCACCCCTGTCTTGAACATTTTCTTTCTCTCTCTCTCTCTCTCTTTCTTTTTAAATTTTTAATGTTTATTTTATTTTTGAAAGAGAGCGAGAGACAGAGTGTGAGCGGGGGAGGCAAAGAGAGAGAGAAAGAGAGAGAGAGAAAGAGAGAGAGAGAGAGAGAGAGAGAGAAAGAGAGAGAGAAGGAGACAGAATCTGAAACAGGCTCCAGGCTCTGAGGTGTCAGCACAGGCTCCATGCAGGGCTCAAACTCTCGAACCGCGAGATCATGACCTGAGCCGAAGTCGGAGGCTTAACCGACTGAGCCACCCAGGCGCCCCCGTCTTGCACGTTTTCTAATTATAATAATAACCACAGCCCCAAACTTTTGTCACGCTCTTACTATGTATAAGGCACAACTGTATTTCTTTCCATCTTTGCTCCAGACAACTGTATGAGGTTAAGTCCTGTTATTTTTTTCCCTTTTACAGATAAGGAAGCTGAGGCAGAAGCTAAAGCTTAGACAACAATAGAGTTCATAAACCAAAGAGCGAGGATCCGACTCTAGGGCACCACTAAGGCGCATTCCCTCCCAAAGTTAGTTCACGTGCCCATCATGCTTAATCACTGAAGGGTCCCTGACACGGGCCACGTCATTTCCGGCCGCAGGCCCTTGCAGCCATTTGTCCTCTGCCCACGACCTCCTATCACCATCATCTCCTGTGTTTTTCTCCTCTCTAAATATTTAGCTCCTATCCCCAAGGAATACAGACGCACCCAGAGCCATTAATGTTTTCCTGTGCCTGATTCCCCCACTCACGCCGACCTCCCTTAAGGCAGCGTCTCTGTTTAACTTTGTTTCTGGTGCAGTCATCAGTTAGTACTAAGCTTTGTAGGTAGGAGGTGTTCAGAAAATCTCGGACGGATGAACGAGAGGATTGAGTAACAAACGAATGGAAGAGCGATCGGTGTAGAGGTCATCCTTAGCCTAATTGCCACATCTATATAAAAAAGGGATTGGATGGGGTAAGTTCTAAGTTGTTCCCATCAACGTGTCTTCCTTCTTTCATTCATTCATTCATTCATTCAGTCAGTCACTCCCGTATTTATTACGTTTCTACCACATGTCAGGTATGATTCCAGGTCTTCAGCACCCAACAGCAAGGAAAGCGAAAGCTCTGCCTTTGTGCCTTTTACAGTCTGATCGGGGAGTGAAGGCTGGGTCAGTGATAAATCCATAGAGGGAACAAAAGGGGCACTCCTTTAAAGAGATCTCCACATACACAGAAAAATAGAGAGCTACTGGGGCACCTGGGTGGCTCAGTCAGCGAAGCATCTGACTCCCGATTTCGGCTCTGGTCACCAGCTAGTGTTTCGGGGGATCAAGCCCCACGTCGTGCTCTGCACTGAAAGCACAGAGCTTGCTTGGGATTCTCTCTCTCCCTCTCTCTTTCCGTCCCTCCCCAGCTCACATGCATGCTCTCTCTCTTTCCCCCTCCCTCCCTCAAAATAAATAAAGAGACTTAAAAAAAAAGAGAGAGAGAGAGCTATTTATAGGTGATATTTATAATTTTATTAACCAATTCGTATGGCTGCACTGCATCACACCTCCTGCCACATCAGCCATTCCCAGGGGCCGAACCTACTGGAATTGGCTGAGAGGTACATTTCTGAGCATCGGGGTTTTTTTTGCATTTCACCTCCGTCTGTTAAAAATACTGAAATCAAAATCAGTCCTGTCATCTTGTTAGCATGATTCATGTATTTATATAGATTTGATTGTTTTAATTTTCCTTTTTGTGGGTAAATGTTATGTAACGATTTGATTCTTCACAGGTTTAACTTGATTTCCAAGATCTTTTGGGCATTTGGTCTTGACTGAGTTTTGGTGGCATCAGTGTCACTGCCTGCCTGGCACCCTGGTTTTTTAATACAACCGGGGTTTCGTTATATGTCCTTTTCCATCGAGGTATGGCATTTCATTAAGACATTTCAATACAGCCCTTCATTTCTAGCTGTACATGGGATGAAGAATCGGTTCCTTTGGTCTTGAAAAATGTACTGCCAATATGGTGGGAAAAGATATGTACTATCAATATGGTGGGAATCTGGAATGTTGGCAAAAGCAGAGAGGGCTACCTGAGTTTAGGTTGATGATACGGTCCTTTGGGGCCTTGAAATTGTAGTCGTTTTGCAGTTGCTAAAATCAGTTGCTAAGCAGCCCATTTCTGGGTTTAAATGGGCCCATTTAAATAGGGACACTGCAAATACAAAAAGTAGAGGGATGAGAAACACCACCTTCCCATAATTTGGGAAAGTGATCTTTCAGAGGAAAGGACACTGATACTTGTTCAGTTGTAGGCTACAAGCACAAAAGACTTCATTCAAGTTTGAATTAAGTTCCAAGTATTGGATGAGTTTAACAATAATCATTGTTTTCCTTTTCATTGTACTTATGGGTCATTTTTACTCTAGGTAGAATTGCAGTTACAATAAAAACATAAGCATGCCCATAGAAACAAATATAAGCTGAAATCCTTACAAAATTTTCATAAAAACCCCAGTAAGACAAACTTGTAAATTGGTACATTGAGATTAAAGGCAGCAGATAACGTGACTTAGGCCAACCACAATTTCATAGCAAAAGTAGATATAAATCCAGGGGCCTAAACATACTTTCCAGGGTTATAATCAGAACTTTCTTTACCTTGTTGAAAATTCTGCTTCACTTTAATTAACTGTATCTGTATCACCTGTAATCTACTTTGACAATTCATTTAACCTTAACGATATCAATTTTGTTCAAGCGCGGGGTAATTTTCAAATCAATGGTCTTATGTGGATATCTGTTTGTGAATGTAAGTCATTGTACTTTCTATAAAAAAAATATCAAAATACAGAAATATGAAATATGTCTTCTTGTACAAATGTGTTTTCTTATAGACATCATGGCAAACGGAAAATAGTTCATAGAAATAAAGTGTAGCCTATGGAAAAATAGCTAATAGAAAATAATGTTTTTATACTTACAGTGTTTATAGTAAAATTACTTCTAGAAAGTACTTCAATGTACTAATGAAACAGAATTGTCTTTAGCATAGACTACGGCATAGCATAAAAATAATTTGCCCTTCCCACAAGGAAGCCTAAAAACCGTTAGTGAGGATATACCCAAATTGAAGCCTAGTTCTCTTAATTTCTTAAAGAGTATGTTTATTAGTGTGATTTATCCCCAAAGGGTTTATGGTGTATTCATATTGACAGAAGGAGGAGAATTTGGAACACATCCTAGAACTTCAGTATGCAATGAAATGACTTTAGCTAGTACCCTTGATGTTTTTACAAAAAAAAAAAAAAAAAAAAAAGCCTCCAACCCTCATCCCCCACATTCAGTCCTGCTCCAAACACAAGGTTCTCTGCATGGGAGAGGAGTGTCCCGTCTCTTGTCTCATCAGAGCATGAATGCAAATGTGACTGCATTGATTGAGGGGTGGTATTGCCTACCATATGGCCCTCCTCAATGGACTCAACGTGAGGAGGGGCTCTTTGCTGACAGAGAACTAAGCGGGAAACAAAGTGAACACCTGGTCAGATAAAAATCCATCAGGATATTTGAACTGGCTGCCCAGTCTCCAAATTATTCACAGGCATCAAGTCCAAGGTAAAATGAAATGTGCCCCTCTTGCATATTTCAGTAATTATCGTGGTGTTAGAATGTTGTATGACATACCCCTGAATGGAAAAACCTCCTCAGTTGGCTGGTGTGCTTCTGGACTCTACACAAGGGCATGGTAAGATACGGTGACCAGAGAAAGAGATTAGAAATTGTGCATCCTCCCTGTTTCTTCACTGGGGGCATGCCAGCGCGGTGTGGCTTTGGGGAAAATCACTTGCCCTCGCTTCATCTTGGCCATTTGTTTCGTTTGTTTTTGTTTTCTAAAGTTCATTTATTGATTTTTAGAAGAGAGAGAGGGTGAGCAGGGGAGGGGCAGAGAGAGAGGGAGACAGAGAATCCCAATAACGCAGAGCCCCACGGGGGGCTTGATCCCACGAATCACGAGATCACGACCTGAACTGATACCAAGAGTCAGACACTCAAACCACTGAGTACCCAGGCACCCCTCATCTTGGCCATTTGGCAAGCGGCCAACAGGAAGCCCTGTAGAGATTCTTGCTGCCCTCTTAAACCTTCAAGAGGCTGCGAAGTCTTGGACTCTCTTTTAAGGGTAGAAGGAGAAGGGTAAATGTGACAGGTCGGTCTTTCTCCTTCTTAGCTCTCTGATCAGCACTTTTTGTCCTTCTCATTAATAGAACAGAACTTCCATATCAGCTGAGAAGGCGATGGCAGCGGAAGATTTTGAATCGTTGGGTGCACAAGTAAAGGCTGTTTATCAGTAAGCGCACCAGGCCATGGTAAACTCAGCGAGCTTCTGTAATGAGTGCCCCAGAGCAGAGGGGAAACCTTGAGTCTGTAAAAAAGCAACACAGCCTTAAGCTTGGTCAGCCTGGGCAAATGCTCAAAATGGCGATTTCAAGGCCAGACTAATGAGCTAATAAATTATAGTCACTTCACACGCAACCTGGTATGATTTCTCCTGCTGAGTTGAATCAGGTAGCAATCTAGGCTAACCTTTAAAAACTGATTTGAAATCTCCCAATAAGGTGGCCACATAGATTCAGCCTCTATTTTAGATATGAAGGCCTAAATTCTCATCCTTTTGTGTCAGAAATATCTCCAGAGCAGTAGTGATTTTGTCCCCCCAGGGGACAGTTGGCAATGTCAGGAGACATTTTTAGTTGTGACTACATAGGGGACAGAGATGCTACTCACACCAGTAGATGGAAGTCAGAGATGCTGTTAAACACCCTACAGTATACAGGACAGCCCCTCCACCCCCACAAAGAATGATCTGGACCAAAATATCAATAGTACTAAAGTATTATCAAGAAACCCCTCTAGGGGCTCCTGGGTGACTCAGCCAGTTAGGCATCCAACTCTTGATTTTGGCTCAGGTCACGATCTCATGGTTTGTGGGATCGAGCCCCCTGTGGGGCTCAGCACTGTCAGCATGGAGCCTGCTTGGGATTCTCTCTCTCTCTCCCTCTTTCTCTGCTCCTCCCCCACTCTCTCTCTCTCTCAAAATAAGTAAACAAACTTAAAAAAAAAAAAAAAAAAAGAGAAACCCCTCTCTAGAGCATACATATTAAGCAAAGGCGGGCTAATTTGGCCAAAAAGAGTGAGCTGGAAACCCGTGGCTCCTAATTTACGAGGCAGCAATGGGCAGAACCTGCAAGTCTCCTTGAGGTCCCCTGGGCATGTGTTGGCCAAGTAAATCCTGTACGGAGTCCTACCGAGCACAATACATTTGTCCTATGAAAATGACTAAAACGAAAAAGGAGGAAAACCATCATTATTTCTGGCACAGAGCCTCATCATCTTGAATTGTGAGACGTGTCCAGCAGGTGGGTAAGATTTAATGAGCATGCTCAATTAGCTGCATCACCTCCACCCAGGGTGAAAGTCAATCACGTTGTTACAGAGCTTGAGGCTTCAAACCCTCCTTAATCCGCCCAAATTCATAACAAAATTAAGCATCACTAAAGCCTTCCCAATTTCACTGGGACTCTGATGGACTAATGGACTTACACGTACATGGCAAAATAATGGTGGTGAGATTAATCCCTCTGATCAACTTGTACTCTCATTTAGAGTTATCAAGGAAATAATCTACGAATAGTTGCATTAATTACATTTCTGCACCTTCATTTAGTTAAGCGTACACATTGGCAGAAAAAGCAGAAGGATGGCCAAAAGCATGTGCATGTGTGTGTAGGTATACTTTTCCTAGATAGTTCTCTTAAAAATAATCCCATGACTGGACAGCTAATAATGCCAGGAAAGAGGCAGTACGCCATTTTACTATTTATATCTCGTAACAATACTATCTCTCCACGAAAGATCTGCCGCCGTAGGAGTTCTGATGACAGGACAGTCATTTAGATTTAATTTCCCTCTGATCAAAATTTCATCAAACTTGAAAAGAAGGTCAGACTCTCCTAACGCAAGGTCCAGTCCCACTTGTGGAGGATTTAAGGGAGGCAGCGAAAGTATATGACCTGATTTATCCTTTCTATAGAAACCATATGTTACCCGGAAGTTCCCGGCCTGCTCAACTGTATCTTCAGAAACTACTGGGGAGACTGGCCATTTCCCTTGTTGACTCCCATATTACCCTTCCTCTAAAAGGTTAGGGCACTTGTGGGTAATTTCAGCATGAATCCAATTTCCAGAGCAACGCAGGACAACGAGGCTGACAGAAACACAGGAACCCCCACCCTCCTGTGTCACCTGTTATTGCATTATAAATACACGGTGTGAGAACTGGCCATTTTCACTGTGGCATTTGGGACAGGCGTTAAGTGGTCACATCCTCTGCCTATCACAAGCCCCCCTGTGCTTGTTATGCGGTGATGAGATGCTCATCGCAGAGGACTCTCCTGAAATCACCCTTCTCCCTGCACGGTGACACCAGCCCTAAAGGTGTCCAAGTGAGTACTTTAACTAATAGGCTGTTTTGAGGACTTTGGATAGAGAAATGGATGTGAAGATCATGACCAATAAAGATAATGAGCATTTGCACTGTTAGGTGCCATTTCCAACTAAATCAAACCCTTCCGGCCAGTAAGAAAGGGTGAGGGGAAAAAAATCAAACGGCAAAATCTGCTGAGAAGGCCAAATGGGTCCAACTTCTACAACCTCTCTTCTCATTTTTTTTTAATAACACACAGAAAGAAAAGAAAGAAAGAAAGAAAGAAAGAAAGAAAGAAAGAAAGAAAAAGGAAAAGAAAAGAAGAGAAGAGAAGAGAAGAGAAAAGAAAAGAAAAAAGAAAAGAAAAGAAAAGAAAAGAAAAGAAAAGAAAAGAAAAGAAAAGAAAAAAGAAAAGAAAAGAAAAGCAGAGGTAACGAGAGGGGCGGACAGATTTTCTTTTAGATAAAATATAGCGGGGTAGAAAAGTCTGAATATTCATTCAGCAATAATTGTCACATTCTGTTGTACATCTTGGCGGAAGGCAATGCATCACTACAAGGGACCGAACCTAGGTTGGTCACACAAGAGCATGTTAGGGCCGCGAGGACACTGGCCCAACACCTTCATTTTAAAGAGGAGGAAACCGATGCGCAGACAGGGTGAATGTCTTGCTCCAACAATTCTCAAGAGCACGAGGAAGCAAAACTTGCCGCTTCATCACGTGGCCTCCCCTCTCTGTTCCATTTTCAGATCCACCACTGAGAACCCTCTCTGGAGCCTACCATCTCTGTGTTCAAGCTGCCCGAGACACTCTGAGAGTGCAAAGGAATCGGTGCCCCCTAACTCTCAACTCCAAACTGGGTGTTTGATCTTGGGGTTGGTTCTTCCTAGCCAGGAAGATAACGGTCTGAGTCTGAGCAATCCTGAATGTCAATACAAGAATCCTGTTTGCCAAACGCTTACTGCACGAGCTTAGCCCACTGAGAGCAGAGGGCCTGCGAGGTACCCGCACGTATAGATTATATATAACCGTGACTGAAGCCCAAGCAGAGGAGGCGATCAACGTAGCTGCCATTAGTCTGAGCCTTTTACCTCTCCCATTTCAATTGTCTCCGGCTCTTACCTGAGCCCACGGGAAAGCTGCACAGCAAGAAACACGAAAAGCAGGGAGGCCTCTTAAGCTCCAGGGACTTGAGCTCCTAGCTGCAAATTTCCTTTCATTCAAAAGAACACTCTCCACCTTTTTTCTCAGCACAGCACTTACCATGCCCATGAGGGGGGGAAAGTGTTTCTCACCAGGAATACGCTGTAAGGTATATTTGAAAATTGAGATTTTTGAATTGCAACTGGCGTCTCTCGGTGCCTTTCAGATGGGGGCCATCTGACTGCAAAGTGACATTTTGTGATGCGGACGTAGTGGAGACCCAGTGAAAAGCCACAATCAAACTGTTTCTAAAACACAGGCTCAAGAAACTGGGACCTAGCATTAAACCTGGAAGATCTTTTATGATTGTTCGTCAAAGGAAGATAGCAAGAGACATTCATTTTTCAAATTATTCTCCCTCACTAGCCTCTCTCATGGCTGTTACCATGAGCAATATCATTCTTTACCCACTGCAGGAACCTTTTGTGAGCAAAATACCATAGAAAATCTTTACTTTCAAATCCATTCACCCCTGGCAAGAAACAATCCTGGATGAACTTTTAGAGTGCCCAGCTGAGTAAATGAGTGACCTTTGGTTGATCTAATTTACTTGTCTCTTTTTATCCACATATGATTTATATTACATGCGCATTTAAGCAGTCCTTTGTCTCTAGCACCTGTAAGTCCTTCATGATCATTAGTTAAGCCTCACAGTCCATTTGAAATAAGGGGTATCTTACCTTCGGAGAGGAGGAGAAAGCTCCCGGAGGATTGCAGGTCCCCATGGAGGCAGAGTCATGCATGACTCAAGCCCTAGAGGGAGCTCAATACATTTCCCAACCCCCTCCAGGCAGCTTAACTGTTCATAAACGTGTGGCCATAATATTAAATTCCTACTAACTACATAATTGCACTTACGAACCCTGGCAGTCGTGCATTCACTCCTGGGTGCTCTTGGAAAGTTGGCCAAAGGGATGGAAAATGAGGATGTGGGAGCAGAGCTAGAGTGAGGCCAGCCAGGGAGGAAATATTGTAGTTTTTGATGTCTTAATCTTCTTAAAGCAAGTGCTCTTTATAACATGGTCAAGCAGCCGTGCGGAGGAGGCATTGGCAGAAGCCAAAGCTGGAGGCCAGGACGCCAGTTTGGATGTCTTTTTAGGGTGAATCCAGGAAGTGTAGTGGTGAAGGGGCACGAGTTTTGGTCAGTCAGCCATGAGTTAGAATGCTGACTTTAGTATACTCCCTACATGCATGGGCAATTTATTTCCCGTCTTCAAGACTCCGTTTGCTCACCTGTAAAATGGAATTAACAAAAACCCCACAGCATTGTGGAGATTCTAGAAGATAAATGTCAACCACTCAGCACAATATTCAATACAACAAATGTCCAGCTGTATTGTCTTCAATACAATAAATGTCCAACAACTCAGGAAGTATGTATTCCATGTTGCTTCCATTTCACAGATGAGCAAACTAAGGTACAGAGGGAATTAGTCATTTAAGTCGTGGAACCAGAATCCAAACCCACACACTATCTCCAGAATCTGTGCTCCCCATCACTTCTCTAATAATGGCAACCAGTATTAACTACTAAGGCTGTAGATCAGGAAGGAAGGCAGATTTAAGGTATATTAAAGAACGAGTGCCTGGCAGGATGTGTGAATGATGAGAGAAGGGATATCCGAGACTGGTTCCTGGTGTTTTGACTTACGTAATGGTCCAGGGCATGGGCTCATGGAGGTAGGGAATGCAGAAAGAGAGGCATGCGTGGGACATGTTGAGCAAGTCTCATGCATTTGTAGAATATTCAGGCACAATGGTTAATAATACACTCGTGGATATATGGATCTGGAACTCAAGAAAGAAGTTAGGGCAGATGTTACAGATTTGAGATTCATCAGAAAACACCTGGGAACTGGAGTCATATGACAGATGGGGTCACACAGTGTGTGGAACGAGAAAGGAAGAAGGCTAAAGGAGACCCCTTTGGGGGAAAGTGGGGGGACACCAACATATAAGGGCTGAATACACAAGAACCCTTAAAGGGGAGCAAGAAGGAGAACGCTTGATAGATGCCCAACGAGAAGAGGTTTTAACGGTCTTCTGGTTTAACACTGTATTTTTTTAACCGGCAAAAACATTTTATCTTCTTCCGCTTACCTTTCTAGGACGCCACTCCACAATTAAGTGCAAGGGATTTAAAAGACAGGCTGGATGGATCAGTGTCATACCCACTCATCTCCCGGGAAAATAGGGGAACTCGCATCACGAGCTAAGGGGTGGTCGGTGGGCCATCCTTCTCCCCATGTCTAGTCAGATCCAGCCATTCTTCATCTCAAAGACTACCTCCTCCACGATGCTCTGCCAGGTCCTCTAGTTGGAAAGAAAGCCATGTGGTCCTAGAGAATTCCATGTATATCTATACCACATCATGTTTTTTTTTTTTTTTTTTTTTTTGCAGTCTGATTCATACCACAGCCATTTGCGTATCACTTGCCAGACTAAAAATTCACTGATGGCAGGGGCAATGTCACATTATCAGTCCTGTACCACTAATTCCGGATGCCATGTCTGACCCACAGGGGGTGCCTCATAAATGCCTGTGTCCCACAAATGAATCTAAATCACTACTGAAAGCATAGCAGGTACGTTCAAGTCGACCTCCGCCTTTCTTTGGACTCAACCCTAGTTGCCATGACCCCTTGGGAGTACGGAGCCCCCACATCTGTAAACTGAGGAAAACAGGGCTGGCGGGAATTAAGTGAGATTATACACTTAAAACAGCAAGCATCCAATACTCATTAGCTATTAAGTGCCGGCTTCCCAGCTCGAGGGCTGGCCGAGCCCTACGGTGAAGGGTTTTTAGAAATCCCTTACCTGGTTTGGACTGAGGCCCCTCATAGACCCAGGGGTCCTGGTTCCCAACCCACCGCTTTAACTCCTGTCCTGCAAGATTTATAGCCTGACTGTGACAACTAATTTTGGAACTGTAATGCCTCCTGTCATCTTCCATAAATTTGACATAAATAAATCACAAAATACGCTTTTTATATCGCTTTTTATCTTGCCACGCTTCTTGTTTCTTTTGGAAACAGTTTTTATGGCAAATGCAGAGTGTAAATCCACCCGGCAATAAAGCATGCCAAACAAGCGTGTAGAACAGGCACCTGAGAGGAAATTACCCACCATTTGCAGCGCTCCACACAATTATCAGCAGGATGTTCTGGAGTGGGCCTATTCAACGCACTGCACTGGATTCCTCACCCACGATTTGCATAGCCCCTGTGTAAACAACACCGTTGAACCCAGGAAGTGGGCACCCACCGGTCCACGTCTTCGCGCTGGCCTCCTCTTGTGGTAACGTGGAGTCTAGACTTCTCATGACACTCCCACCCCCACCGGCCCGTTTCTTTGGAGAGGTCATTTCTCCCAAGGCAGCGATGTCCAACTGAAGTCGCTGCGATGATGGAAAGGCTCTGCCTCTGTGCTGATCAATATGGCGGCCACTGGCCCCGTATGGCTACTGGACGCTTGACGTGTGGGTAGCGAGCCAGAGGAACTAGACTTTCAATTTTATTTGAAGTGCTATCAACTTAAACGTGAGTAGCCACGTGGGGCTAGTGGCTACCTTAGGGACAGCACAGGAAAGGCTGTGCTCGATACATCTTCCATTACAGACACCTTGTCTCCCACACCTTCAGTCTCAAGTGCCAGGAATCACGCTGCGCATCCCCTAAGCACTTTCTCACGCACCCTCTGCTTTCATCCTAATGGTGACCCTCTGGAGCAGGCGTTAGTATCTCCATCATTTAAATGAGGCACACGAAGTTGAGAGAGTTCAAGTGACAAGTCTGAAGTCTTTGGACTACCACGTGGCAGAACAAAGACGCAAACGTAGGTCTGTCTGTCAAAGCTTTGCTGCTCTCAGAGTAGTACTTAGACCAGGCATGCTGGCTCGAGGTTATTATACTTGAATCACTAGGGCAACCTTTCTGTGAATTTGTTAGCACCGTGGGGCTCGACATTTAGGTCAGCAAAGCTCTCCACCCAGGAATGGACAGAGCTAGATTCTCATCACGCCTTACTACCCACTAGCTGCTGGCGCGAGTCCATGTACTTCCAGACATATTTCCTCATACGTGTGGACAGGAAGAAATGCCGGCCGCTGCCTGCCTCCAGGCCTGTCGGGAACATACACAAGATCCCTCTGAGGATGTGCTAAAGAGCAAAAGTGCTACATGGATGTGAGGCTTTGTTACTAAAGGACATTCTGATGAATCCTACCCGAACCCTATTTATTTCCGGCCTAAGTTGCCACAAAATCCATGTGCAATATCATTACCCACACCGATATTCACCAAACACCCTTAAAAGCCTACGCTCCGTGCGGCGAAATTAAAGGAACACATCCCGTGAACTTTTCCTAATGCCAAATGAAAGCAATGAGAATCCACAGCAGAAACCCACCCCACCGTGCACCGATTATTAACATGTTAATTTCTATGTCCCAGCTTTTGAAAATGATTCTGGGAACTACTTATTGAATTTTTAATTTGCAGATTATCGACCAAATTGGCCGCCGTGGCTCTGAGCAATGGGGCCCACATGTCAGAGGGGCAGGTAAAGCAGATGTGAGCAGACAGCAGAGGCTCCTGTTCTGATGGGAAGAGTCGGTCTGCCTGGGAACTGGGCTCCTTAGGGGCTCCTGGGAGCTTCAGGTTCAAGGGAAAGAATAATATATCTCCCACATGTGTGCATGGGGAGTGGGAGGGATACAAGAATGTTGCACTAAGAAGGCTTCTGAAAATTATTCTACAATCTGAACTTCCAAAGCCGTTTACTAGGTTTGTCTTTTAATACCCATCCTCCTCTGTTTTTCCCTTCTTTCCTTCCTCCCTTCCTTCTGTCCCTCCTCTCTCCTGTTTTGCACTGGGGATACCATAATGAGTAAGACAGACCCTGCCTCTGCACTCACAGAGCTGACACCCCAGATGAAGGCTCAAGACAGAGACGGTGTGTGACACCACAATGTGACGAGAGTTATGCACGGAGGTGCAGAGGGATCCCTGGCCCAGAGAGAGGGACGAAGAGGATCAGAGAAGCCTTCCCAGACAAAAAGAAAATTAAAGAAGGAGCAGGAGAGAGTCAAATGGGTGAAGGCAGAGGATACTTCAGGCCGTGGGTGCAACAGACGAGAAAAGCCAGGAGTCCGAGAGCCCTGGGCACGATCCTTCACAAGGGCAGATGGTCCTCGGTCTGTCCCTCTCGGGTGGAGGTGATCCGCAAGCCTCCCCAAATCTGACAGAAGGCAGAACAGCCCCTGATTCCATAAGCACCGCTTGTTAGCCAGCGAGTGACGTAACCCTTCCAAGTCTTATTGTCCACATCTGCAAAATGGGAATCACGAGGGTATTCTCATGAGAATTAGAGAAGGGCACAGTGGGGAGAGCAGGTATCACAGCACCCATATGGGCTGCATAAAATACCAGGGGTGGCCGCTTCGTCATCAGCACCATGATCATCAGCGCACAGAGCTTCTGCATGCCTTATTCCTACAACGAGATCGTAACAACTTACCCGTAATAAATGCCTCATTAAAATAAGAACTGCTGAGACTTTGCACCTGCCCAGAACTTTGTGGCTCGCAAAGGGTTCTCACCAGAGGGACCGTGACGAAGATCTGCGGAACAACCCCCTCAGCCCGGAGCACAAGTGTAACAATCCTCATTCTACTGTGCCTCAGAGAAGCACAGAAGCTGAGTGAACTTGTCTGAGGCCACACAGCTGTTTCACAGTTGAGCTGAGGCTAGGATCTCAGAGCCACGGTACTAAATGTCGGTGAGGGTGTTGACAAAATGGCTAACGTCTATTGAGTGCTTATTGGGTGTGCTGTTCTAGAAACATTACATGTGTAAAGTACACGGACCTCACAAGCACTCTGTGAAGGAGTGACTACCAGTTTGTGCTTTGTTACGGACAAGGAGACTGAGTCATGGAGATGTTAAACAGCTTGCCTGGGGTCACTAAACTAGTCACGACAGAGCTGTAGGTGTAACCTACACTTTGGCCAACTCGTTGGCCCATATCCACAACCACTCCGCGTCCTGCCTCTCTTCACTTCTCTGATACTTGCTAGGAATCCTCCAGTGCTGGGAAGAATACACTGAATATTGGAGAGGCTCAACGAATATTTATTTATTAATATTTTTAACAGCTTACTGTACTATTGGGAGAATAAGTATCTTGGAATGTTAGAAGGCTTTGATTATTTTCTTCCAAAGTTCCCATAAGGACCATGGCTGTCCATGAATCAACTCTTTTTTTTTTTTTTAATTTTTTTTTTATGTTTTTATTTTTGAGAGAGAGAGAGACAGAGTACAAGCAGGGGAGGGGCGGAGAGAGAGGGAGACACAGAATCCGAAGCAGGCTCCAGGCTCTGAGCCAACACACAGAGCCCGACGTGGGGCGCGAACTCACGGACCGAGAGATCATGACCTGAACCAAAGTCGGACGCTTAACTGACTGAGCCACCCAGGTGCCCCAAATCAACTCTTTCTAACATCGTTTTATATTCAGTCTCAACCCTAAACTCATGGACATTCTTTCATATTATTTCTGTCTGCCATCGGGTCACCCATGGGCCTACCCTCACGGGGACTCCAGATGTGTGCCTGCCTCAAAGGGCAGGGGTTGAGCATGAATTACACTCGCTCGGCAGAAGGCAACTTCAATGCTATTTGCTCAAAAGACCCCATCGTGTCCCTTAATCTTTTCTGCTGGGCCAGGTGAAGACTTTCTTCTGTTCCCTTTTTCCTTTCCCACAGAAATGAGTCAACAACTCTCCTCAACACTCCAAAAGCAAACAGAAGACAGCGAGAGAGTGACGCAAGATACAGTTGCGTGCGCGTGACCTTGAACATTCTACGGGATCCTTCCGTGTATGACCGACTACCCCACTTCTCATTTACCAAAAGTAAGGCGGATTTAGACAGACTTCTTACTAGATACCTTTGACCTCTGGGTTGAACAATTCCCATCTCAATCTGCAGGGGACCGGAGAAAAGCGTTGGAAACAAAAACTTCCAACTCACCAGAGTGTCGGCCGCTGGACAAGAGAGGAAAGCAAATGACTCAGGCAACCCTTCTCCCGAGGCTGCAAAGGGGTGGGGCGAGACTGAGGCTGAACCAGTTAACGGTAAGCTGTGTAGTCAGACGCACCCTGCAACTCCTTGAGGGCAGCCCTGCTATTTTGCAACTTGGCAGAAAACAAGCTGTTAGCCACATGTCCCCGCCTAGTCCCCTCCAATTTTTCAAATCGTGATTTATATGCTTGGCTGCTTATGCAATATGCGGTTATAGCAGGGGGTAGGTAACCATGGGGAAACAGTACCTGGAGGTTTAGCACAATTAACAAGCTCTGAATTTGACCCTCGGGGAAGGGTGGATACAATTCATAGTCACACTACGCTCTCTGCCTTAATGCATTTATTCTCTGGGGGGCGTTTGCCAATCCGTACAAAACGTGTTCCCTGCCGCTGAGGGACCTCAGGCCGCTCGTTTATATCCCTTCTCCCTACCCCAATGGAAGGGATACCAGGTTGCTATCTGTTCTGAGTAGTGTCAGTGGCTATGATTTTGATTAAAGGTCAAAAGGTCTTTGTACCCCCGACTTTTTCTAAAACCAGGAAAACGGTGCCCACTTCTATTTCCCAGTATGCTTCTCATGATATACGCCCGTGTGATATTCAGCAAAGTGCCGTGGCATCGGCTGTTAAAAGTTTACACTTCCAGGCTGGTATATGCGGGTACTCCAGTCCTCCCCCCGCTCTCTGTCCGATTTCTCGAGGATCCAACAGCTAAGAGGGGAGCATAGCACAGCAGGGGGAGAGGGGGCGTCCACAATCCCGCTCCAGCCCGGACCTCGGTCCGTTCTAATTGGTGATTGCCCAAGTTGTACCTATGGTTATGTTTTCCAAATTATCTTCCTAGGTAGATGGGATAATAAATGCAAGAATAGCAGAGATTTATGGAAGGCTCCCTGGAACTTTCAGGAAATATGATAGTAATTACTCATATAATCGATATGGTTAGGGTATAGTGTAGACAGAATTACCTAATTCGCCATTTACGAAAAATTAGTCCACTTCTGCAGGGAATCCACCCAAGGCAAAGGCCCTCTCCCCAAACAATGGAGATAGCACCCTGGACCTGTTTCTCAGGTATTTGACTTTTGTGGCCAGCCTTTCTCTAATGCACATTCTTAGCAGAAAACAGGACTTTCCTAGCAAATTACAATATCTGTCATCTGGACCATCATACATACTTAGAAACAGCACTCTATGGCTGCCGAGTTGCTTAGCTTCAGTGACGTTGACCAAGCAGGATGGAAATGAGGACATTCATCCTCCCCAAATGACACTGGAATAAAGGCACAGCCATTTAAAGAAATAAAGCAAAATGTGAAATGTGAAACGTCAGAGGTGGTGCTTAGGAATAATGAAACTGTAAGAAGTTAAACACAATCAGGTTTAAAGAGATAATGATAAAAATGAAAATCTGAAATCTCTTGCCAGCAGAGTAAACCTAGTCTAGGAAGACGAATTCAATATTTCCTGCAAATAAACAGCAGTTCCTAAAAATAGAAAGCACAGCTGTGCAAGCCAGAAAGTTTCAGAGGATCACTGGTAGTGGTGGTCAAAGTATGACTTTTTGGGACTCTGTGGGATTACAGATGAGTGATTGCAGCCCCTCGGGTAACTGAGATTTTATTAAACTGACAGACCATAATTTAACACATCCTTGGTGGAATATACATAGGCTCACTTTTCTGTTATGGAAGTGCTTTGTGAAGCACTAAACCAGTTTACCTTTGTATCCAAAGAATCAAAGACTTGTGAGATCCTTAGTGAAAACTCAAACCAGTATTTCCCACTGTGTTTCTCAGATGTTCACAATGCCCAGGAAGCCATTAAAGGCTCTGACAAGTACTGCAACATTACTTTTGTCTTTCTTTCTTTAATCGTCATCTCCCAAATTTACCTCAACACAGAAACCACTTTATTTTGCCATAATTTGGAGAATATTACATTAGAAAAATATAAGATATTATCATCATGCTACCGGTAGAGTTCTGAAACATGACGTTTCTGTGCGTATCTTCAGGTGTCTGACACTGAGGGTCCTCAAAAGGACCCTCTCAGGCTTCTACTTGTGACGTCTATCGTACCAGTGATGTTGGCTCGAGGGTCCTTCAGTTGCTGGTTAAGCAAAGATTAACTGCATTATTATTCAACTGTAAGATTGCACCCACTGTCAGTTCCCTGCAGGATCAGATAAGCCCTTCCACTGTGGTCTTCCTGGGCTCAGGATGCTGGCTCGCAAGCTTCCCTAATTGCTTCACCCCCTCACTTCCTACCCTGCATTTTTATCACTGGCAAGTGTTTGTAGAAAGTGCAGTCCTGTGGATGAAGAAGGAAAGAAAATTTAGAGCAAGTGCCTTCTTTTAAGGAGAGCAGCCTTAGCAAAAAATGTTACAAATTGGCTACAATCTCAGGTTCTCAATTCTTTCCTGATTTCCTCAGGTGCCTGCACTTGGCACTCCAAAGGCTTTCAAACTTTATTTTCCATTCTTTGATTGTGCGGGGAGAAAGATGCAATTCTAAAGGAAATGCATCATAAAATTTATATTTGGGCAGTCTTATCAGCATTGGACATGCATAATCTTCCCTTGCAAAGTTTTTGCTATGAAATTGCACACAAATTTGTTTCTAAAAAGAGACAGAGACAGAGACAGAGATGAGAGAGAGAGAGAGAGAGGGAGAGAGAGAGAGAGGAAACCCTCTCTGTTTCTATGGTGTTTGATGTCTATTTATATGTTTCTTAAAGATAAAGCATTTATTCTATGCATGATTTGAATTTTATGCATCTCTTCTCTTTGCCTTAACGGAAGTGAATTCTTATTGCATAGCCAAATTTCACACTCAATTTATTCTGCAGAGTAACTCCTGTCCTCCAGATGGGACTATAAACCAGTAGAAAGAAGTTTTTTAAGTGTTCCTAATTGAATATATGGGGTCTACTTCTGAAATGAAATCCAAAGCTCAGGGAACAGCACAGAACATCATTGGTAGAGGACACAAATATCCATAAAACAAAACCAGTCTGTTGGTGCAGGGATAGGTGGCCCCATTGTCACCGAGTCACAGACCAGGCAGCCGGGAGAAGGAAAGAGTGGCTCAGGGGGTAAAAAAGATTTCTCCAGCTCTTTTAAAAGCTACTGGAGATCAAAGAGAGGGACATCTCTTGGCTAGCAAGATAGAAGAATAACGACAAAGCCCAGGAGAGCAGCCCCAAGTAGTAGATAGATGGAGAGATAAGAATTAGTTACACGAAGCTCACTACAGGGGATCCGATAATGATCACATGAGAAAAAACTGTTCTCTGCTTAAGAAGGTAGGGGTGTGGGGGCGCCTGAGTGGCTCAGTCGGTGAAGCCTCCGACTTTGGCTCAGGTCACGATCTCGTGGTTTGTGAGTTCCAGCCCGGAGTCGGGCTCTGTGCTGACAGCTCGGAGCCTGGAGCCTGCTTCCGATTCTGTGTCTCCCTCTCTCTCTGCCCCTCCCCCACTCACACTCTGTCTCTGTCTCCTTCAAAAATAAAATAAACATAAAAAAAATAAAAAATAAAAATAAAAGAATGTAGGGGTGTGTGTGTGTGTGTGTGTGTGTGTGTGTGTGTGTGTGTGTGTTTTCCCACAGAACATCTGTGACAATGCTATATGCAAGCGGGGCAGGTACCAGCTATGGGACCCAAAACAATGTAATAACAGTAGCAATAATCATACGATGAGGGCTTATCATGTGGCAGGCAACTGTGCTAAGCACTCTGCATGTATGATGTCATTCTCTGAGGTCGCACCCCGTCTCTAGTGTTCACAGTCACATTGAAGGCAGTCAATAAACATGTATGGATTAAGAAACATTGCCTCGATGCGGTTACCGTTATATTTCCTCTCTTACACATGAGAGAACCTCAAGGAGGTTAGGATCCCACACAGGTAGAAGTTTGCAAGGGCCGGCTTGCGCCCAAGGACTGTCCACATCTGTGCTTTATTTAGACGATGCTGCTTAAGGTAGGACAGGGACAAGGCTTACAAAGTTTGCAAGTGGTGGGGGGTCAGGATGTGAAGCCGTGGCCGCAGTGGAAAGGCAAGGGAGAGAAAAGAGACACAGAGAGCCATCTACTCTGAGTTTGGGGCTCATTGTAACCAACTTAACCTCTTCCTTGGTCTCAGTATCTTTCTCTGTAAAATGGGGGAATTCAAATCCAGGTTAGTCAATTATGAAAATCTGAGATTATGTCGACAAAGTGGCATTGAAGTATTTAAAACTGTAAATTTTGTTTTCGTTATGTGTCATAGGATAGCAACCCCTGCCGCCTGGGGTTTGTCGGGTGGCACCCCATCATACGACCATGTGAGAATAAGAACCAGGTTGGATCTTGGCTTCTTCCTCAGTCTGAATAACTGAGCTGAATTAGGGTGGGTTGATAGATTTAAACTATCGACGCTTCCAGATTTAAACTATGCTACAGAGTCCTAGCAGCGTAACAGTTAGGAGTGCAGGGACCAGAAGCAGGCATTCCGAATTCAAATTCTCTCTTGGCTAATCCTTGCTCAGCCGCTCACCAGCTGTGAGATCTTGAGCAAGTCACTTAACCTCTTAAGGACCCTCATTTCTCATTTCTAACATGCAAATAATGACTTGATGGTCTCAGTTTCCACATCTGGACTGCATGAATAGTAGTTATTATCACTGGATACGGTTGTTGGAGGGACAAAGTGAGTTGACACACTTAAATCAAGGTCTGCCCAGTTAATATCAGCAGTGGTGATAAAGGAAACGGTGACGAAGATGATGGTGGTCTTTTATCAGCCAGCTACTGGGGTTTGAAATGCTCACCCTACTAGGAAGTCAGCTTTGGTTTAGCGGATATGAAACTTCAGAAAAATGAAGGGCAGAATTTGGAACGAACGTGCGTGCGGGCATTCGAGTTCTGACGTGAAGCAGGAAAAGAGAAACGAAGAAGACTTTATTCGGTCGTTAAATAAAGAACATTCCTAAGATCTAGTGGTTCTGCTGCCAACACCCCAACTGCAGGCTCGGGACCTTGAAGAGGAAGATAGTTGGTCCGTGGGGGGACAGATTCTCTGGAAAAGGTGGTGGTTTGGGCTCCTTCAGAGACAGATCTCTCTTGGATGTGGGATTACAACGTTTAGTCCCCAAAATACGTCTAAGGTATCTTTTCATACAATGCCTTAAATGGACCATTTATCCAGACAGCATTTATAGTATTTGTTGTGGACCGAAATGTGTCCCAAATTTTGTATGGTGAAGCCCTAACCCCCGAGGTAAATGCATCGGGAGACAGGGCCTTTAAGAAAGTCATTAAGGTTAAACGTGATCATAAGAGCAGGGGCCCTAGTCCTACAGCACTGAGGTCTTTGTAAGAGAAGAACCACCAGAAGTCCGTGCACACAAACAGGAAAGACCACGTGACGACACAGGGAGGAGAAGGTGGCCACCCGCAATCCAAGGAGAAGCTTCAGACCAAACCTATCCTGGCGGCATTTTGGCCTTGGACTTCCAGCGTCCAGAACTGTGGGGAAATCAATTTCTGTGGTTTAAGCCGCCCGATCCTTGGTATCTGGTAATGGCAGCCAGTATATACCTGGACAGTAGCCCTGAGAACTTTCAGCCTTAGAGACTTCCTCTGCTTGACTGTTGAAGAAGAAGCAGGAGGAAAGGTAGCAGGCACTGCATTGTGGGAGGGGAAGGAAGAGAGGGAGGAGGACGAAGGGGTCCAGGAGGTGGAGAGGAGAGCAGTGCGCCCCGGTATCCGCTCTGGATCACAGTATAAAAGCATCACTGCTGAAAAATCTTCCCATGACCCTCTGCGGAGGACCGAGGTCGCCTCTCACGGTGCTCAGCCCCACGCGTGGTGCCACGTCCATTCCGTCTTCTGCCCGAGCACCGAAACCACAAGGATGTGTCATCTGCTGGCTTTTCTGCCCATTGCCCTCGCTGACACTGAGCCCCAAGCAAAATGATGTTTTAATAAAATCACCTCTACTCTAAAGAGAACAGAATAGGAAGTGTAGCTATCTGTGAACCCTCTCATTGTTTAAACGATAAAGGAAAGAATGAAAGGAAAAGAAAAGAAAAAAAGAAAAGCAGCAAAACCTCAGGGAAGCTGTCTCCCATATATATGGCTGCAGTGAGTGAAAAATTCAAGTATCAAAGAAATGGATGGCTTGGAGATGAATACAAATACGAAAAAGGAAAGCATTTGTCACTTTCTCTCCACTTCTATCATCATCACCCCTTCCCCTCCGACTCTGAAGGTTAACATGGTACCCGTTGGCCAATAATAAAGGTAAAGAGTATTTGAGACATGACTAACAGCCTCCTGGTGTATTTTCATCACAATGTATACTAAATGTGTATTTGCTTGCCTTCTCTTTCACATACCGTGGCAGCCAGAGTCAAGGTTAAGAGGCCACTACCACACGGTGCAACGGGGCAGAGAATCACGTGACGGTGACAGTATTTTTGGCTGGCATTTACAGGACTCCAGTCAGATAGCGGCAGCCGTCTCTGGCAGCCGCCCCCACCCCCGAGGCCTCTAAGCTCCCCACGTGCATCCGGTTTTGCTCACTTCCCAGCTGAAGAAAACACTCCAGTGTTACTTTGAACCCACTCCAGTCTGACAGGGGAGGACCATTCGAGAGGAAATTATGTATTCAACAGTAAAACGCTTGCCTGTTAAGGTCACCTAACCATCCTACTCTATTCTGTTTGAATTTACTGGCTAGAGACTACTTTAATTCATTTTATAGCAGAACAGTTAGATTATGCTCCATTTATTATAAACATTTGGTTTGCATAGAAGATTTGCTATGTTTTATTAATCCATCACATCGTCTTTCTAAAAATATGATGAAGGAGGTAGCACAAAATGTCATTCTTTATCCACGTTAGGTGGTTGGGCAATTAACACGCCAAGCCTCTGCGTCTCTTCAGAATCAGAGGCTGTTTTCTGATACGGATCCATCTTGCCCATATCATCCGTGGAATCACAAAACATATGATAAATCCAAGCATTTGACAGCGTTATTTCTATCAGGTTATACCCCTGTTTGATAAACTCCAATCAGCAGCAAAACTATACCAGATTAATGAAAACGCATCAGAAAGTACGCCGCGTCATTTCATTTCTGGGGAATTGCAGCTAAGATACGTTCTAAAACATTCAGAACAAATGGGGCAGGATTTTTAGAACGTATATTTTGTTTAAAGTGACTGGGGGGGGAGAAAAAAAACACCCGCAGAATTGTGTGTTCACCACATCACGTCCAAGAAGCTGAAACAGGAACAAAGTAAAACGAAATGTGTTTTTCGCAGATGAACGAAAGCTTCTTCAATTATGAAAGAGTAAACTCATAATAGGATCCCAGAGACAAAGAAATAATATGAACACATGGCTTACCGCTTACCGTATATACGGTGTGGAAGCGAGTTACACCTTACCGCACAGAGAAAGCGACAGGGAAAGAGTAAAAAAAAAAAGGACAGAAAAGAGAGGAAGAAATTAAGGCTGCCCATTTTAGTACACTTGGCCCATGTTACAGTCAAACAATAATGTCAGGTCTAAAAATGGCTTAACCCAATAATTTAGCAGAAATTCTGGTTTATATGTAATTATTGAAGAGAGCTACCACCGTCTTTTTTTCTTTAAGAAGATAAAATTGTCATATTCAGAGGCTGACCTTTTACCACGCAATAGAAAACCATTAATAAAAATTTATTTTAACACCAACAAGCCCAAAATGCTTTGAAATATCAATTTTTAAAGGATACTTTCTCCCGTATCCCTTATTATAAATGTTACACAGACAAAGGCAGAAACCAAAAATCAATTTTTAATATATTTCTTCCTACCACGGGGCATGAGAAACATTAATGGCTTCTGCATCTACATGGTTACAATTATTAGCTTTGCCTTTCTAACTCAGTGCTCATAAAGTATGCTCGGCTTATGATTTGGGGGATGGGGTACTATTCTTAAGGTTTTTCTGCATGTACGTTAATAAGCAGCAATCCAGGATCTTGAGAGTCAAGCCATTACTTGCTTCCCCCATCCAGCATCCTGATATTTACATGATCACTTACACGGAAGCAGCAGAACAACTTAAAACTTAATGATCCCAATTCACAACTCTGCAGGGGGGATAAGAAGCTGCCGTAAACCTATTGAGGGATGCTGCCATGGGTCCTTGCTGTACAGAAGGGGAAAATAACCATTCCAATGGTTTTGTTTCACCTTTGCTCAGATAGACTCTGATGTATCTTGCGCTCTTCATTTCAGATGTATTCTTCACTCCGGGCCCAATGTCTTTGGGGCTATCGCTGAGGACAGGTAGAGTGGACATCTCCTCTTTCGTCCTCTCATGAGCCCCTGATCTCTTTGGAGAACCACCTCTGTCTCTCTCTGTCTCTGTCTCTGTCTCTCTCTCTGGCTCTCTCTGGCGCCCTCTCTCTCTCTCTCTCTCTCTCTCTCTCTCGATCTGGGTGGTTTTATTGGAACTGTTAATCTGAGTATATGGATGTCTCCTAGCCAATCAGGTAAGCATAGGTTCCAACCCATTGAAGACTGCTTTATAATTCCTAGCTTCCAGGGCCTCAAGAATGCTCTGGCCCTACTTTGCTGAAACCTGGTTCCCAGGTTTTCCCCTGCCTCAGTAAGCTACCCCATAGCCTTTCTTTTCTGTTTTAATTAACTTAGCCAACATCACTTTCTGTGGCTCAAATTCAAACTACCAGCCAGCAGAAAACGGGAGATAAGCATCTTGGTCTTTACTTTCCTCCAAACTCTCACCCAGTGATGTCATTTATCTGCCCAAATATCTTCAGAAGCTCCCTTTTCTATAGGTGAAAATCCTCATTCTCCTGCAAGGCATTCGAGGCTCTTGCCAACTGGTTCCATCTATCTATCCAAACTTAACTCCTGTGTTTTTTTTGTTTCTTGGGGCTGTTTTTTGTTTTGTTTTTTCACTACAAGGAAGCCACTGCTTGAGTGAATTCACTTTCCCTTGCTTAATTCTCTACTCTGAGCGTCTGCATATTCTTTTGGTCATCCCACGTAAGAAATCTCCCAATCTTTATCAGCAGCGATTCTTGTTAGAAACAACAGATCCTATTTCTGCCTGTTGAAGCTGACTTAAAAAAGAAACACGATCAAAGGACATAAAAAGCACTTCCCAGGCACTCCCAGAGCATCAGGCCAGAGACTAAGAAACCAAAAGCAATGCTTAAATCCCAGGCCTACTGTTCAGTAGGTCTCCAAGGCATTTGAGACAGGCCATAGACTTCCCAGGAAAGAGGCTGGCACGGGAGCTTGCCCAGATTCTCTGCCCCTGCTACCTCTGATAGCCAGTTCCACACAGAGTCTGCTCCCTCCCGTAAGTCATTTCCAAACCCAAATCACATGGACGCAGAACGAAGATCACATTCCTGCACCTTAGGAAGGACCTTGGGAAAAAGCTTCTGTCTTCTGCCCTCAGGGAGGCACAAATGCACAGGGTGTCGGGCGACAGTGAACTTGAGCCCTCATGGTCCTACCCTCCCCCCAAGGCCTCCTCCAAGTTTTCTGGTAGGGAACATCCTCGCTTGTCTCTGAACTCCTTTCAACTTATTATCTGCATCTCAAATGTTCAGCTTAATTAAACACATTTAAACTACATTATGATTTGCAAAGCGTTTCCACACATATCATCTCTTTTGATCTTCCCGACACTCTGTCAGTTGTGTTTCCCCAGTGGTCTCCTTTTATAGATGAGGCAGTGGAGGAACTGTCCAGCTTCCTACTTAAAACACACTGTGCATCACCCTCGGTAAACACACCATGAAGGCAGAAGTCAGGAACCAGGATTTCCTTGGCCGGCTGTTCTCTCCAACTGCTGGCCATAAACAATGTTGCTTGTGTCTCTCTCCTTTTGAACTTTTGAACTTTTAGGACAGAGTTAAACAGCACACGAACCATGAGACCCTGCGTTTCCAAGGAAGAGGAGGAGGAAATGGGTCAAGGATATCATTGCTGTGGAAATTGTCACCCCCCCCCCCCCCCCCGCCCACATCTCTGATGGCCACTTGACACAATCAGGCACCTTGAAAGAAGGTAGGCGTGGGGTGGAAAAGCATTTCTGGAAAAAGGGACTGGCATCATCTGACGAAGGGAAGGGGTCAGGTGAAGGAAGGGAGTTTCGCAATGTAGATAGAGAAAGGACAGGTCCAAGCTCTTGAAAGGGAAGTCAACACACAGAAACAAAGGAGCTAAAGGCCAGGATGCCATAAGTGTATAAGCTTTGTCATTTCTCCACATGCGTATGTTTTTAAAAACGATTACCATCGTTCCCTGTTGGCGTTTGGTTTTTCTTTGTCCTGTGTGGCTTTGTTTTGCTTTGGTTTGATCACAGAGCAAACAGCAGTGGTGCTTTTCTCTGAGGCCACAAGGAGCTGGGAAAGCTAAGGAGAAGCCAGGCTCAGTGGGGAGAGGAAGCCCAGGGATGGGATGGGAGGGGGATAACTGAATGAAAGCAGAGGCAAGCAGAAGAGGTTGGAGGACAAAGGGACCCTGAGGCAAGAAAGAAAATGTAAGACCAAGATGGAGGCCCCGAATTAGCCAGGCCAAGCGCAAGACGCCTGACATCAAGAAACGGACACCTTCACCTCATTGCTCCTCAAGCCTGAAGGCGCACCCATTCCCACACAAGCGAAAGATAGTCCCGAGGACCTACCCAGAGTGCGCTCTCTCCAATATGGGGTTTTATATGAGTAACAGATTCGCTGCTATAACAAAGATCCTCAACATAACAGTAGTGCATACATTTTGTTTAATGTTTATTTATTTTTGAGAGAGAGACAGAGACAGAGCATGAGCAGAAAGAGACAGAAAGACAGAAAGAGAGGGAGACATGGAATCTGAAGCAGGCTCCAGGCTCCGAGCTGTCAACACAGAGCCCGACGCGGGACTTGAGCTCACGAACCGCGAGATCATGACCTGAGCTGAAGTCGGATGCTTAACCGACTGAGCCACCCAGGCTCCCCTTATTGTTATTATTCTTAACAGGGGTTGGCAAACCACAACCCGAAGCCAAATCCGGCCCACCCTCTGTTTTTGTAAATAAAGTTTTATTGGAGCACAGCCATGCCCATTGGTTTACATATTGTCGATGGCTGCTTTCACACTACAATGGCCCAGTTGGGCAGCTAAGAAACCGTGTGGCCTGCAAAACTTAAAATTTTACCGTCTGGTCCTTTTAGGAAAAAAGTTTGCCAAGCGTGGATGTATAGAGTCGAACAGATCTTGCTTTTGCCGAATCGCATATGTTCTGTTACAAATAAATCATGATACCTGCTTCATAGCAGTGATTGTAAGAAATAAAAGAAATAAATTACGTAAAGCACCACAGCAGCAATCACATAGTAAATGCTCTATAACCTTTGGACTTGTTTTATGTTCCTTGATGTATGGTCAACACTGGTCCTAAAAAAACACTGCTGAATGTGTGCAAGATGATGTCATGAGACAAAATCAAATCTTTCACCTTGATGTGCTCACATATATTTTTTAAATTTTTTAATGTTTATTTTTGAGAGAGAGAGAGAGAGAGAAGAGAAAGTGAAGCAGGGGAGGGACAGAGAGAGAGGAGACACAGAATCTGAAGCAGGCTCCAGGCTCCGAGCTGTCAGCACGGAGCCCGACGCACTAACCAACTGAGCAACCCAGGCGCCCCTTGATGTGCTCACATATTAAATGCAGACGCAGGGCCTTTAGCACGTTGGTACAACCAGCCAATGCGGTGACACCTCATGTTACGCCAGGGAGAGCTGTGTGCACCCTGACGTGCAAATAGGAACAAAGCATCCATGTACACATAAAGGGTAAGTTCTTATCTAAATGGGGCCAAGATATATAAAGCTTTCAATGAGAAGATGCGAAATCTACGCCAAGAATTTCCAGAACTACAGAATAGAGAAAAAGATAGAACAATGCCTGGCCCATAGAAAATACGTGTTAAATGCAAAGAAAGGAGGAAGCGGGCCTCTAAAGGCTCTCCAATGTTCCCAAACTGAGAAAATTCCCAACTGCCTATCCTATCTTCCTTTATTTTTTTTTTTTTTAATTTTTTTTTCAACGTTTTTATTTATTTTTGGGACAGAGAGAGACAGAGCATGAACGGGGGAGGGGCAGAGAGAGAGGGAGACACAGAATCGGAAACAGGCTCCAGGCTCTGAGCCATCAGCCCAGAGCCCGACGCGGGGCTCGAACTCACGGACCGCGAGATCGTGACCTGGCTGAAGTCGGACGCTTAACCGACTGCGCCACCCAGGTGCCCCTCCTATCTTCCTTTAGAGCACGTCACCCGCCACCAGCCCCGCTCATTTCCTGCCCCTTGACCATACTGCCCTTAGTGAAGCTTCTTGAAATTGCTCATAGTCCTCCTACCTTTACAAGAATGCATGAACATTGAGTCATTTACAAATTATTACAAATTGTATACATACATTCGTCTCCAAAAATGCCAAAAATAGAAACTTAAAAGGCCACCTAGGAAGTTATTATGAAGCAAATTTCTAGTATTTTCCCATACCCCCTGGACACGCACACCTTCATCTCTCCCCGCCTCTGCCCATCACTCATTCTATTCCAGGTCTTAGCTCAAGGGTCACTTTTTCGGAGAACCTTTCACACCCAGAGGGTACCATTCTTCTTTACTCTTATTACTTGTCACTTCTTCCCAGTACTTACCACCTTTTAAACTACAGGCTCCTTTGTAATCATTCAGTTAATGTCTCCCTGTCTCCCTGCCAGCCCCACCCTATGGCCCATTCAAATATCTATTCAAATATCTATTAGGCCCTCCTCGTGGGAGTGGAGATGGCGTCTGTTTTTATTTACCAGGGTGTCCTCATCATTTGTGAGATGACACATTGTGGCTCTTCCTCAATATTGATTAAACAAATGCGTGCGCCGATTCTAGAAAAGAAATGGAAGCTCAAAAAAGCCTTAGAAAGGCCAGCTTTAGAAATAGGTAATGGCTTATCAAGATGGTGTCTGATAAGATAAAGCCAGGTGAGTCGTTGCAGACCACTTTCCAAGGGCATCTTTATTTTTCAAAAGCCTTTTCCCTCCGTGATCATATCAGATTTTCCCAACACCTCTTCACGTAGATGAGGGCAGGGGTTTTTGTGCCCATTGTACAGATGAGAGAACCGAAACTCGGAGAGTTAGAGTGAGTTTCCGAAAGCCACACAGCTAGATGGTGCAGGACAAGAGCTCCGACCGTCTGTCTACCGACCACCGCATGGCCAGGGGGAGGCAGGACATGGTGTGCAAGTCCGGGCAGGGACATTCCTGCTGCCCTCAGAAAGACAGGAATTAGAGCTGTCAGAAGAAGCCACTATAGGCATTGCCACGCAACACTGACAAACATTTCAGAGGGGCCAGAAGACAGACGTGGAGATACTTAAAGCCCTGGGAATTAAAAGTGAGAAAGATTACAGGGCTACAGTGAGAAGTTTGGAGGACAGAAACTGAGGGATGGGTTCCTAACAGCCTGCCGTCCATCAGTGGTTATTACATGGGAGGAGGCTAGCCAGCTGCTCTGCAGTTCCAAAGACTACCAAAGAATGGGAAACGGCTTTAAATTATATGAGGACACACTCCCCATTTGTGACATAGACACAGCGCTCATAGAACAGGACGGTTGTTAGACTGCAGAATTACTCCGCAGGGTCGTCCTGTTCCCTGATGGTGAGCAGGAGAGGGCTCACCTAACAGGGTCCATTCTGATGCAAAGGTAAGGGAACCAGCACCGTCCGGTGTTCGGAGGTGGCTGTTATGTGCAGAGCAGAAAAGGCCAGGAAAATTAGATACATCCCCACAATTTTTCCTGCTGACCGTTCCTGAACTGCCGACATTGATGCTTAGGTTTGTTTGTTTGTTTGTTTGTTTGTTTGTTTGTTTAAAGCAAATATTTTGGCTACATGGACAGGTAGGAAGCAGAAGTAAATGCACATCTAGGAAGGATGGTGATTTTGACCGATTACTTATCTACGCAGGTGGTGTTTTCCAATTTGAGAAGGAAGCTAAAAAAAAAAAAAAAAAAAAAAAAAACACAACAACTGAACACAAATCACACACAAAGTACCATTCTCAAGGAACTGCAGAAAGATCACGAGGAAATTCAGATGTGCCTACTTTATCTTCAAGTTAATCAACAACGATAAAATAGAATGGTTTTTATTGGGACTATTTCTCATGACGGCCAATCACACCTAAAGGATGTTCTGTATCACACCTCAACCAACTTTTTAATGAGGAAATGATAATAGAAAATGGCAAACTACTGGTGCTCAAGAAATCAGAAGACCTAACCCTCAATTCTGAGACAGAACCCCAAGTAAATGCCAAAGTATCTTAGCCATGCGACCTTGGGCAATGACCCTTCCTCTCTCCACACCTGTTGCCTGGTCTAGAAAATGAGAAGACTTCATCTGGCACTGCCCGAGGCTCTTTCTGCTTCTACAACAACCTGGCTCTCTGATTTTCAGTCTCCAAAGAGGCACTGAAGGTAAGCTATGTACTGAAGGCCTCCTTCACGTCAATCTCAAAATTAGAGAATTTCTAGAAAATATTTGGAAAGTAAAGTGTTCACTGGGATGCATCTCAGTATTAATTGAAATGCCTTAAGGCAGAGTAAAAAGGCTAAAATATTTACATACACTTAATAGAGATTAGCTAGGGGAAAACAGAAGGAAGATTTTACCTTACTTTGGTTCACGGCATTCTTCATCAATTAAACTTAAGTGTAATGACATTTTGACTCAGGTTCTCAAATTAAAATGATTTGTATATGACCCCAGGTAACATTCAGTTAAAAGTAATAGTTAATAAGGCTCTGCTTGCAAGGCTAATGGGCTGGTATTTATCAAGTGAACACAGCTCTGTACAGATTCTCAGCAAGCTCGGAGCAAGTGAGCTCCCTTCCCTTCGGGAGTCCCGGCCGCTCCCTCATAGGAAAAGGCCACGGAAACGTAGGCTGCATTAGGTTTTGGATCATATGACCTCATTTCAGTGTTTCCACCTACAGTAACTATGGGTGGTCTCGTCTACAGTTTACAGATAATGAGACTGAGGCTGAGGAAAGTCACATCTGCCCTGGGTCACACAGCCCAGTATCCAGCAAAAACAAAATTCAAACTCAGGTGTACCAGTTCTGTCCATCTTCTAGTGTCACCTCTCTGGGGTATATTCATAAACAGTGAGGCATTATTGAGTCTCCATATTAAATAAATGACATGTTCAGAGGGAATCACAAAGAAATGCACAGAAGGTTTATCAAGTATCGAGTACATCAATGTCTCCTCATTTTCAAATTCTCCAATATAATTTGGCCACTACGGGTGGTTAAAAAGTATTCCAGTGGCAATTCTACCATGAAGAAGAACCTGGAACTCATCTTAAAAGTAAACCCCGAGGTATCCAGGCCTCCTTCTGGTTCCCTAAGCCCATCGTGCTATGCTTGCCTCTGAGCCTTAGCAGACGCTGTTCGTTCAACCCAGACAATCCTATGCTCACCCTCCACCACCCACCTGACTCTTTTCCTTTAGGCGTCAGTGTTCATGGGGGCCTCTGCTGGCCCCCACCCTGCCTGCCACGCCCATGAGAGGTGCTCCCTCCCGGAGCGTCTCATCACCTCCATGTTCTTGCACATACACTTCTAAGATATAACCACCTGTTCTTTGGTTACCCTGCTCAGCATATGACCCACAAGAGTAGAACCTTAGTTTGTTTGCAGTGGTACCCATGGCAACCAGCTCAATGCTATCACATTGTAGGTTACCTATAAATACTTGTTAAATGAACGAGAAGGAACGGCCCTGGTATTCAATATTGTTGGGAATAACCAAATGCAAAAACTATCCTCAAATAAACAAACCTTTGAGAGAAAACTTCATACAAAGCTTAGTGTACTGAAGGTTAATAACTTTTCTGGCTCTCTTAAGTATTTAGAATATATTCATGGAATAATAAGTATTCTAAATAAGTATTTAGAATATATTAATTCTATAATTAATAGAATTAATAGAAATCATCCCAGTAGTATGTATGGGTTTACTGCTCTTTATAGAGAAAATTATATACAGTAGGTCTATATTGATATTTATATACATACCTATTCTCTATATATTTATGCATAATAGATATTATCTATAACACATAAAAAGAGTTTTAGCCATAAAAATAATTTGCACCCGAAGTTTTTGTTTTCACATGAGTGTGCATGTGTATGTGTGTATAAAATAGTATGCTATACTAATCCCTTGGCCTCTAGGGAACACATCTGACATTTGAACTTTTCCTAATGCAGACACTGTTACACAGAAACACAAGGTTGGAAAGCTTACCAGCAAGTATATATTTATCAAGTGTTTCTAATGTCCCCGTCACTACAAGATCGAATACCTTCTAAACTTTCAGATTAATGGCTTCAGAATTCGGGGTGGAGTTTTCTTTTAATAATGCACATTTCAATCCTCGGTTAACAAGAGGTCATGTCAATAATTAATGGTTTCTGCAGCAGTTCGACACTGCATCATTTCCTTGACAGATTTTTTTAAATGTATGCTTTGTCTTCATAAGTAAGTGCAAGCGGGTAAGGGAGTAGGGAAGTGTGGCAGGAGTGCATTTTTAACTTGTGCTCTAAACTGTTCTTACATATTATCCCATTTGACAGGCACAACAAGCCTGCAAGGCAATTGGAATGGAAGGAAGAGGAACGAACCAGAACAGCGGAAGATACTGCCCTATGTGTTTCTAGAAGTGCAGAAACCCAAATAAAGAAAAGTTGTGTAAGTTACCTAGGAACATAAACTCCGTGAGAATGAAGACATTATCTGTTTTTTTCCCCCACTGCTTGCTTTACCTCTAGCATGGCGGTGGCTGGGTAAGTATTTACTAAATTAAATGACGAATGAATGAATGAATGAATGAATAAATGCAAACTGAAATTTTCTGCAGAAATAGGACCTCACCTCTAATTTCCTGACTCTCAGTCTCATGAACTCCCTGATGTATGAAATATTTTGTTCTAAGCCTATTCCTTAACAAGATTAAAAACGGCTTAAAGGAAACATAGTTATACATATTCAAAGCAGACAATTAGTTAATCCCCACCCTAAAAGGCAACACTTACTGAAGATTTTTTTAAATTGGTTTTCTTAAATAATTTGTCTCTACCATTAGTGCTCACTTCAAATATGTATATTTAAAAATATATATATTTCATATATTGTAAAAATATACATTATAAAAATTATATTATATATATATTTCGTATATTTCAAACTATATACATTTCATGAGGAATAAATAATAGGATCTTGAGCCTCTTTGTTGGTATCGCATTCACTATACTATGTACCACACATGTGTTAATGCAGCAATTATACAGCCTGGCCTGACCACACCAGTGACGCACCCTAGTTTGTAGCAAGAAGAACCAATGCACGTTAGGATAGACCATTTTCCTACAGTAATTACCATGATACTACGTTATCCATAAGAAAACTTCCGCGTGCTTTCGAGAAACATAAGGAAAAACATCCTTCTCCTGTTTTCATCGCAGTCAAAACTCTGCCGGCCTCTCGGAAGAGTAAATTCTTGTTGAGAAACACACTGGCCATTTCCTGATCGCTGGAGAACCGAGGCGCTGCGCTCAGGTCCAGCTCAGAGGTGGACTCACGACACGGACGTGTTCGGCTTTTGCAGTCATCACTACCTCGCAGAGGATCGACAGAAAGTCAAGAGCACCAGTGGCCGAGGCGCAATTTTCAATCAATTCCTATAAGAGGGGAGGAGGTAGGGGATGAAGCCTGACTGCCTGACCAAGTAAAAATCGAGTAGGACGGAGAAAGAAGCATCCTCATCGGATATAGAATTTGGCATCTGTTGCCAAACATGCTCCCCAAAATGCTAAAATGAGACCAAAGCACCTAAACGTCTCACCCTGTAAGAACGTGGCAGCTGCAATCAGAACATCCTGGTAAGTAGGAGACTTGTTTGAATTGAGTTTTCCCATGTCCACTTAAGATCAGAAATAAAGAGCTCTTCAGAATCATATTGTTGACCTGGAGGGACAGCCTTTTCCAAGCCCAATCCCCAAAGGCCAGTCACAAATGACAGGGCCACTCCACTTTCTGGAAATGATGGTCACTCCAGAGACGCGGCCAATTAAGAGAGATGGGCAGGCAGATGGCTTTTTTTTGTTTTGTGTAGGGATGTAGGACAACAAGGAAAGTTTTACAGAATGAGGAACTAAGTCTCCTCCATTTTTATAAGCCCCCAGTGCCAAGTACAATGCTGCTCAATAAACATTTGTTGAACAAATCGAAGAATTGATTCATCTAGAATTAACACAAATTAACCAGGTAAGAGAAACATTTGACCCTGAGCTCAAGCAAACACGGTCTCTGCTGCTTTCCCATCAGGGCTGGGGGGTTCTTCCACTCTGATCCCATGTTGGGAGTATGTCCTTCCTTCTGGAAAGAGCCTCCCAGAGAACGTGAAAGCGTTCACATGGGGGACCATACACAAGCCTTTATTGGGTCAATCCTGCTCTGGAGGCCTGCCCTGCATTGTCTGGATTTATTCCCAAACAACCCTACTGCAAAACCACTTTTATAAGCTTCATTTGACCAAAGAGAAAACAGAGGATAAGAGGATCAGGCTAATTTGTCATCTCAAGGGGACACAATTACATTTAAGCGATAATTTAGGTACCGGGGCAGCTTAAATCAGTTGCTCAAAACTTTCCACGAGCAAAAGTCAGAACAGAAATGTGAGTGCAAGCTTCTGAAACGCATGTCACATTCCGTCCCGGACAGCCCAGACGGTTCAACAAGTGGACTGAAAAATCAACATGTGATCAAGGTCAACGGACAAAGAGGAATGGAAAAAAAGAAAAAAAAAAAAAAAAAAACATAGCAAGAAATCTCAGCTGAGGAATACTGCAACACAGGAGCGAAAAACCATTGGCGAAAAACCTCCTTAAATCGAGCAAGTTTTCTTTATCTCCTACAAGGCAAGATCTCAGTTCAACGGAATAAAACGGGTTTGCAGGCACTGCATTTCGGAAGGAATTTACTGTGAGAGTCTTTTTATAACATGCGTTGAACAATATAATAAATGATCCTCGCATCAGCTACTGGTTGGTGATTTTTCCCTTCCTTTCAAGTGCTCGGAAAGGGAAGTTTCCATCATATTTCCCTGTGTCTGTCACATGGAAACAAGAACTATCTTAGCAGGTCTATTTATGCCACAGGGCTAGTACAGAGAGCAGGAACAGACCCGATTATATTACTAGTAATATTATGATGACCATCAGGTGATTGCATTACTGTTACGTCCCATTCCTATCGTGTGCCAGGCATTACGGTAAGCCCTGCATACATTATTGCATTGTAACCACTTTACAACCCCAGCAAATAGGTATTGTGTGTCTCCACCTTTAAAAAAAAACCAGGGAACTGGGAGCCTGAGAGGTCACCTAACTTGCCTACCACGTTAGCACCCAGAAAACGGCAGAGTTTGGATGTGAATTCAAGTCCGCCCGACACGGAAGACCCATCCTCTAAACCGCAGCTGAACGGAGGGCGCCGGTTTTGTGACTGCTCCTCGTACCTTCTGACGAGCTACACGTTCCCATTTTCAGAGAGTGACTGAAAGACTCGATAGAGCCCATTAATTTTAAACCCACTTGTATCAAAATCTCTTCGATTCCCTTTGCAGCTTTTCTGCTTCCATTTCAGACTCTGCTCTTCCCGCTGCTGCTCCTGCCACTCGTGTGCACGCGTCAGAAGAAAGTCAGGAGGCTCCTCTGGCCCAATCTTCCAACATTTGAAGAGCCAATGAAAGCACCTTCTCGACTTTCAATTAAGCAATATTTAATTCACACAGCACTTCCTTTCTGAAAAATTCAAAGAGCCTTAGGTGCTTTCAATCAGATTCTCTTGGTACCTACATTATTGCTTAAGTTTAATTGTGTCCCCTTTAGATGACAAATTACCCTTCTCCCCTAATTCGGGAATCTGAAGGGAATGGGTCTTCGTCTTTCCTCCCTCAGAAAACGAGGGCCACAAAAAATGAACACATAAACAAACAGAGCAAAACAAAAGGTCAGACTCTGTGTCCATAGTAATAAAAAACGGTTAAAGAAAAGCAATATTCTGTGTTACTGTATTATAGAAGCTAATAGGAATAATGATGGTATTTAACAATCAGTGAGTATATTCTATGTGCCAGGTAACACGTTAGCTGTCTTACTTAGATTGTTTCTTTCTTCAACACTGAATCACATCAGGCACAAAATAAATTTAACCCCTGCAACGTACAGAGAGGACAACGAATGAGGACAGACGAGAAAGTTCACTGGACCAACACAGCAAGAATGAAACACTGACATCTAATGATCCCCAGTCAGAAATGTTTGCCAATTTCCTCCATGAAGAAGCAGTAATAGTCAAAAAGTAAATTCATGGGGCGCCTGGGTGGCGCAGCCGGTTAAGCATCCGACTTCAGCCAGGTCACGATCTCGCCGTCCGTGGGTTCGAGCCCCGCGTCGGGCTCTGGGCTGATGGCTCAGAGCCTGGAGCCTGTTTCCGATTCTGTGTCTCCCTCTCTCTCTGCCCCTCCCCCGTTCATGCTCTGTCTCTCTCTGTCCCAAAAATAAATAAACGTTGGAAAAAAAAAATTTTTTTAATAAAAAAAAAAAGTAAATTCATATTTGCAGTAGCGTATTTGAAAGTAACTGTGCTCTGCCTGTCTTAGCTGCTTGATGTATTTTGTTCACAGTTCACCTTTATGAGCCAGGGACTATTTCCATCACCCCCATTTTACAGATGTTGAAACTGAGGCTTGAAATGGGTAAGTAATTTGCTCATGGACACATAGATCATCAGGGCTTAGAGACAGGGTCTGGACCAAATTCCCAAGTCCAAGCTCTCAGCCACTAAGCTAAAAAGGCTCTCATGACAGTTTATTACCTACCTGTTGTCTTTGGGTCAGCACGTCATACAGACGATAGAAGGAAGGAAATGGATTTTTTTTTTTTTCTAGACAGCACAGCAAAGGCATAATAATTTCTTGAGTGACTGGGATTATACTCAGTACCCTCAAGAGTAATTTTCTCAGTGGTATCCTAGGGGCTTGAAACAATCCACTGGGCACTTTTTCCTTTCTAAAGGAACTTTAGAATTAAAAAGTTATCATTTGTGTTTGACAATCTCTCCTGAGGTCAAAAGGGGGGGAAAAAAAGTAGAAGTTTCCAGATAATGTGAATTGGAGGTTAAAAAAAAAAAAAAAAAAAATCCCAGTCCGCTCAGATGCCCATGCCATGAGCTACTAATAAGCTGAGGATTAGAACCTTGGTCACCTCATTTTCAGGAAAACCCTCTTTGTACTACTATTCTGGCCACTTTCCTTCTGCCTCAGCTTAAACCCATCCCGCCCCTGTCCATGTAATCCCTGTATGCAGGCAGTAACCAGTTAAAGGCTCCCGAACAGATTTAAAACGTTCTGAAGCTCCAGGAGCCCAGAGTTCTTTTGATCCTGTCTGGAAGATTCAGCAGAGAAGCTTTCAAGTATACCAGTCAGAAAGTACTAGAGAAAAGGACTGTTTTGTTTCCTGGGGCGAAAATCTTCCAGGGGGTTGAGGAGGGAAGTGATCTGCACGGAAGCCGGTCTTCTCGCTAATGACATAGCATTCTCTGATTGACATAAACACTTGCCCAGATCGGACAGGGGAGGGGAACACAGAAAATGCTTTTGCTAATAGGGCCCTTCAGCCATCATTTTCTAGGCATGTGAATTGCAGCAGACACAGCACTAGGCACAGTCCTCGTGTCCAATCTAAACCTGACAACGATCTGCAAGGTAGGTATCAGCAATTTCATCTTTTACAGACGGAGAAGGAAAAAGAAATGAAAGAATTTGAGCAAACTTGTTCCGAGGTCACAAAGCTCCTAAGTGACACGTTTCAGATTTCCCCCTCAAGCTTGTGACATTTCAGAGTCCACATGGCTTCTAGCATGCTCCACTGTCTCAAGACCAGTGATACAGCAGCAAACAGCAACCCACAAGATTTCAAGAGGGAGGAGTATGCATTTAAAAATGCACAAATGGGGGCGCCTGGGTGGCTTGGTTGGTTAAGCGTCCGACTTCGGCTCAGGTCATGATCCCGCGGTCTGTGAGTTCGAGCCCCGCGTCGGGCTCTGTGCTGACAGCTCAGAGCCTGGAGCCTGTTTCAGATTCTGTGTCTCCCTCTCTCTGCTCCTCCCCTGTTCATGCTCTGTCTCTCTCTGTCTCAAAAAAATAAATAAACGTTAAAAAAAAATTTTTTAAATAAAAAAAATGCACAAATGTATGGAAACCAATTTGACAATAAATTTCCTATATTGAAAAAAAATAAAAAAATAATAAAAATTCACAAAATATCATAATAAGGAAAGAACCCTATGATAGGATAGGCTGTGCAAGAAAGGCGACCACAAGTGGAGTCCTTTCGGGAATGACGATGACCACACACTGCCAAGGAATGGATTTGGTCACTGCAACATACACCGATAGAAGCAACGATCAGCAAAACAGGAATGAGACTGTCCTAGACTTAACATGTTTACCAGCTGCTTCCATGAAGGACTGTGGGCCCAAACTCATGTTTCCGATAGTATATTTGAGATTGATCATGTCCTACCTAAATGAGGAGTTTGATATAATTTAGTGTGAGTCTAAATCATTGTTACGTAATCAACCTCTTTTTGTGACAAGCTCCAGTTAAAACCCCCCAATGGCATTGATTGTATTAACATTTCTCAGGGCTACGTGAAGTCTGCAGAGAAGTGGAGTTCCCAAATGATGACTAGAAGATTCCTATTGGTCCTCTGCACACACTGTGCTGCAAGGTAGAAAGTAGTGCAGGAAAGTCATGTAGATTGACTGAGAAACACACACACACACACACACACACACACACACACACACACGGGCTTTTCCATCTTGCCATGGGCTTATTCTCCTTCTAAGTGTCATGTTTCGGTTTAAAGTTCCTTTCTGACCTCCCAAATACCCTTTTAAGGACCCGTTCACCATTTTATGTCACCGTCCTGCTTAATATCCCTCAGGGTCCTCAGTAGTCCCTCAGGGTCCTCAGTGGTATGGCAGAGAGAATCCAAATCCCCTAGGTTTGCACATAAAGGTATTTGTGATTCCCTGAGTGCCTCCTACCACTCTCCAGTGGTACCCAAATACATTCACCTCCTCACTTGGAGTTTTTACTTTTGTCACCTCCTTAGCTGGACACAGGCCTGGAATCCCCACCCTGCCCCTTCTCATTCTCTGTGTTCTATGCAGCTCTCAACTTTCAGCTGCAGAGTCCCTTCCGTGAGACAGTAACTTCCCAGGGAAGGAGCAGTCCCGCCTGGGGCATCGCCAAAAGCCCCCACCCTCCTTCCCCCCTTTGTCCGAATTGTCATTTACTTGCTTATTCCTCTGGTAGACTGTGGGGAGGAAATGAGTCACATTCAGTTTTATCTGTTCATTGATTAGCTAAATGAAACAACGAGGAATCATTTTTAGCAATATAGAATGCTTCAGAAGGTGAGGCAAATTCTAGCCAGCCTTCTCAAGGGAGACTGACTCTGAGGCCAATCCAGACAATCCTCACAGGCAAGAAAAAAAATGAGGCTCCGGAGAAAGCATGCTCTCCTTATCTCGAGCAGGACTGATGTCTGCCTGACACAAGCAAGAAGACCCTTCTCGTTCATCCAGAGCGTGCTGTTTGCAAGCACTTTCAGAGCTGGGACAGCGTTCTCTGCCCTGATGAAATGGGGTGATGGAGACCAATGATGATTCAACTCTTACCTCCTACCAGCACTTTTCATGTGTTGTATCCCTTAGCAACCTGAAGAGGTACGCATCATCTCCGTTTATCACGCAAAACCCGAAGTCGCACAGAAAGTGCGTAGCACACGTTGTGGAAACCTAAGCTCCTCGCACCATACGGCAGCTTCTGCAGATGAGAAAAAATCCTTCCATTCATTCCTTCCTGTCTCCATCAAGAGGGATTTCCCAGCCAGAATGGCAGAATAGGGTTCCCCATGAAGCTAGTTCATTGCTTCTCATTCCCATTACCGCTTAGACCTGGGCAACACCTAAAAGATCAGCCCCTGGAGCATGGTTGGGAAGCAGGTTTCCCCCTCTCATCCTCCCTCCTACCCCGTTTCCCCTGAGAAAGCTTCCTAACACTTTCTGTTTCTGCAAAACGAGGAAAGCCTAGACAAAGGAAACCTATAAAGATCTGAGCCAGGGGTCAACACAATTTGTCTGTAAAGGGCCAAAGAGTAAGTACTTTCAGGCGTTGAGAGTCACACGGTCCATGCCATAACTATTCAACTCTGCCATTGTAGCATGAAAGCAGACATTAATGAGTGAACATGGCTGTATTCCCATAAAACTTTATTTTCCAAAACAGGTAGCCAGCCATATTTGGTCCACGAGTTACGGTTTGCCAACCCCCTGGTCTAGGTCAAGGGTAACAAATACGTTTTATTTCATATGCCAGCTTTGAATAAGGGGTAGTAGTCAGCTTCCTGGAGTCTGGTGAAAGATTGTAAGGCCGTATCTACAGGCTCAGTAGGATAGATGGCATGATCAACTAGTGATGTCCGCTTTAGGGGTCAGAAGGATCATGGAGGTGCATGTGCCATATTAGCCATTTTTGGCTAAGCTTTGAGTGTACAAATGAGTTACAAAGAAGCTACCAAACAATGAATAGTTTTCAAAAAGTCCAAGACTCACCAAAACTAAGCAACGGTCAAGTTGCCACTCGGCCACCGCCTCTTTCCCTAGTAAATTTCACCTCCCTTCTGTTCCAAATGGGTCACAAATCAGGAACTTATGATGTGGGAAAAGAAGACAGTAAAAATGTCCATCTATAGATCAAATCTAAAAGTAAATCACAGGGGCGCCTGGGTGGCGCAGTCGGTTAAGCGTCCGACTTCAGCCAGGTCACGATCTCGCGGTCCGTGGGTTCGAGCCCCGCGTCGGGCTCTGGGCTGATGGCTCGGAGCCTGGAGCCTGTTTCCGATTCTGTGTCTCCCTCTCTCTCTGCCCCTCCCCCGTTCATGCTCTGTCTCTCTCTGTCCCAAAAATAAATAAACGTTGAAAAAATAAAAAAAATAAAAGTAAATCACACTTGGAGAAGTTGGATAAGGCAAAAGTCCTTTTTAATCTAAGTTTTGTACGTCAGATCACCTAGGATTAAGAAAGCATCCTGCTCTCTCTGTGGCAAAAGCAACTGTAGCAGGTGGGAGTTGTTTTTTGCTTTTTAAAACAGACTCACCATTAATAACTGCCAAGAAAGCCCTTTCTGCAAGCAATGTTGTCGTCGACGAGAGGGACAGTTCAAGAATTGTACTTTGAGTTAATATTGAACTTGCAAGTAAATACATAAAGCTTCAGCACCATAAAGCTAATTTAAAAGGGACATTTCTCTTTATAGTTCCCCGGAGTATTATAGACTCGATGATATTCTTCCGCCATAATGTAGGATTCATTAAAGAAGAGAAGCTATAATTGTCTACATCAGTACATACGGGCCGACTGGATAAATCGGCCAAATGAATTGGCTAATGCAACCTGAAGTCTTTGGTATAAAGTTCTCCACCTGACCCCTGGCAGGTGGGCAGAAAACCCAAGGCTGGATTTTACTTGTGAGAATGTCAGAGAAGGGAATTCAAAGAGAATTACCAAAGCGTCATAATCTTTACACACATAAGACAATTTCTACTTCACAGTTTTATTCCCCCAATGGAAAATGATAACATAGGTAAAACTATATACATCTATAAAACACATACATGCATATTTTTAAGATGTATGTAATAATTATTTCTATTGTTTATTGTGTTCTATATCATCTTTCTCATTACATCAATAATGGGAAATTTAAATTTTTTTTTCAACGTTTATTTATTTTGGGGACAGAGAGAGACAGAGCATGAACGGGGGAGGGGCAGAGAGAGAGGGAGACACAGAATCGGAAACAGGCTCCAGGCTCTGAGCCATCAGCCCAGAGCCCGACGCGGGGCTCGAACTCACGGACCGCGAGATCGCGACCTGGCTGAAGTCGGACGCTCAACCGACTGCGCCACCCAGGCGCCCCAATAATGGGAAATTTAAATTGAGCTGAAGAAGTATTACCATTTGTAGGCAAATCCTTTCTTTTCTTTTCTTTTTTTTTTTCCTACCATGCTTCTACATCATCTCTGTGAAATGTCAGGGTAGAGACACAGAGTACAAAGAGACTAAAGTAAGCACTATGCAAAATGGTAACTTTTTAATTAATCAATGAGAAGGCCATGTGATAACAGGAATCGTAGAATAACACAACTTTTACCCTAAACTCAGAACTGATTTTACTGACAACAATTTTGGAAGAGTAAGAAAATGCAGAGTACATTGGCCAGATATAGATATAATTTTGTCTGTTTAAGATTTCTGTGCATTATCATTCATAAAATATGTATGGCTTTATTGACTTCCCAGGGAGAAGGAGAGGTTGCTTCCCTTTAGAATATAAAAAGTCAGGAGAAGCTTAAGAGTCGATAGCTCTCATCCTAAATGCCGTGGTAGCTTGGTGAGTGGCCTATATCTGAATGTTTTGATCTCCCTTAGTTGTTGTCAAGTTTGAGGACGATTTCAATGATTAAAATTCCAAATGAGGGGCGCCTGGGTGGCGCAGTCGGTTAAGCGTCCGACTTCAGCCAGGTCACGATCTCGCGGTCCGGGAGTTCGAGCCCCGCGTCGGGCTCTGGGCTGATGGCTCGGAGCCTGGAGCCTGTTTCCGATTCTGTGTCTCCCTCTCTCTCTGCCCCTCCCCCGTTCATGCTCTGTCTCTCTCTGTCCCAAAAATAAATAAACATTGAAAAAAAAATTTTTTTTTAATTCCAAATGGGATACTGTGACTAAACTCAGAAACGAAGACGCTTGATTTATTATGTATCGTGAGCATTGCGATCAACCGATGCATGCATATTTATTTATTACAATAAAAAGAGGCATCTGGGATAACAGGGGACCCTGGAGATTCTTGCGCCCATGTTTTATTTGGGCTGGTGACAGGCAACAAAGAAACCAGCCTATGTAGCACTTCCGGCAAGTGGATATCTACAAGAATGCCAAGGGCCCCTTCCTGAGCACCTTTAGAAGCCACGGTATTCCCTACCCTCTTCTGTGGAAGTTATTGCTGTATTAGACGTTGTTGAACATATTTGATATGAAAGCATTGTCTGTTTGCTACCAGTATCTAACGAGTCTCTCCCCCAGAGTTGCCAGCAAGGTGCTGATTAATTAACTGAAGTAGTGAAGCTGAATCGTACAACAGCTGTTTAGAGAATTGTCATTAACTTGGTCTCCTTTCCCGTCTATTAGCTTTCTTGCAGCGCTCCCACTAAAATGCAAATCTGGGAAACTCAGCATCACGATTTACCTTCACCTCTGTGCCCTCTTTGATGCACAAAAAAAAAAAAAAAAAAAAAAAGGAATGGTCTGGGCTGATTTTGTGTTTGTTTTTTTAAGGGAAATCCGAGGAGGGAGCAGGAATGGAAAGAAGAGAAACCATAAGAGGGTAAACAAGGGATTTGGGAAACTTTCTAGAAGTTACAGTTCGTCTTGTCACTTGTCATTGGCAGCTGACAACAGGACAGTCCTTTGGGCTGAATGTCAGAACGGGACCCGCAGAGATCCTGAGTTTATTGAACAGTTCAGCTATCTGACAGCCTCTCGCTGGGACCTCCTTGCACCGGAGGGGAGAAGGCACCGGCATGGAGAGACTAAGGCGAGGAGCGGTGCGGAGAGGCAGATGTGGTGGCTGCTCTGGAATGATGACAGTTGGCAAAGGATTCCAACCTGTAGACCTCAGCTGCCCCAAGAACAGGGATGATTATTCATAGGAGCAGAATCTGTATTAAGTGGCAGATTGGAGGGAGGGTCGGGTTGATGAGACACAAGCGCGTCATTAAAATGTTCTACTGTGAGGTGTAGTGACTCAGACCAAATAAAAATGATGGGATTTTTTTTTTTAAGTCTCTTCCTTGTTTTCTTCCTTCTTCCTTCCTTTATTCTTTTTCTTTCTCTTCTCCCTTCTTTGCCCCATCTTTTTTTTTTTTTTTTCCTTTTATACATCTCTATATATTTTAAGTCTACCTGGCAGGTCGTGTGAAAGGCAACCGTGCCTTCCCCACACAGGCCAACAAAATTAATTCATAACAGAGGCTGTCGCCGTTTCATCCCAGGTATCGCCCGATAACCCCGGTAAGCTCTACTTATTCCCTCTGACATGAATCTCAGAGACTTGGTACCAGAGAGCTCAGATGTTAACACCTTCTGTCGCTGCAACGGTTACCCCGTGCAATTGCCTTTGCCGTAGCACCCCTTCACACAGACTCCCTTCAAAAAATACAGACGGAATTTTTCAAATCACAAAGAAGTAGAAATTAAAGGTGTGATTAAATAGCCTCTGCTCAGGTCATCAGGGCACATGTAACAAAGAAGGCAAAAACATCGGGGGGGCGCCCCCCCCAAAGGCGGGGGGGGGGGGGTTTTTAATGAAGCAGATAAATGCAGAAATGAATACACTGATACAGA
>NW_024412376.1:149531114-149534955 GCF_014898765.1 Herpailurus yagouaroundi | reverse complement strand
CCCCCCCCCCAAAATGCAGAAGGTGCTTTTTTTTTAATGAAGCAGATAAATGCAGAAATGAATACACTGATACAGACAGAGCATCTGCCTCGTGATAAAATTAAGTCTTGTGACAGAAATAAATCACCGTGGGGGAGAATGTAACCCATTATCCAATGGGATTTTTTCTTTTCTTCTTATGTGACAGGACTTATTGGATTCCCTGACGCTAGGCAGCTAAGTGCATCCACAATTTGATGATAAATCAGAAAGACTGCAGGATTTGAAATTTAACAACTACTTATTTTTCTGTGATGTAGAGATAAGGGAAAATTTTCGGTGAGTAACTATTAAATTGGGAATCTCCTTCTTTCCTGATAATCTGATCTTCGGGTACTATGTCACATCATCACACAATGCCAACAACCAGCAGTGAGTAAAATGGATTTTGGACTAAGATGAATAAGGGAACTACTTATCTTTCTCTTTCTTTCCCAATATTCGGTTTTATCTAAAGAGTACCACAGAAAGGTTACTTTTGACATAAAAATATACTGCTCTTATTACACTTTCCTTTTTATCCCCTTCAATATTTTAAAAAAATGGCAATAAAAGCATGTTTTTCTTTTTAAAACATTTTCACATTTGAACAATAGAAAAGGAAAATCCATATATCATGTTAAAATCCACGGGAAATAATAGAGCTCAGGACTACCTTACCATGTTTGATAAATATGACTTGAAACAAACATACCTTCACGTTTTAATGATTTCCTTTGTTACAATATGCTATTAATTAGTGGGCATGGCGGGGGGGGGGGGATAAGTCATCTCTCTGAGGTGTACCTTTAGTTTTCGGTGTTGAATCTTTGCAGTTCCTCGGCTCTTTGCTAACACTCATCCCAATCACAAGCCCTCGTACTGAACTATATAGATTGCCCTTGTAAGAAAGGGAGAGGGAGAAATCAAATGATTTTTTTCGCCCTGTAATTTTTTTTTTAAGTGAGAACATAGTACATCTTCAAAAGGAAACGGATCCATTGTAGAAAAATATAGGAACAATCTAGCAACTGACATTGCCGAGAATGCTCAGAAACGGTGCATTGTTGAGCCTAAGTATATTTCAAAAGCCCGACCACAATCAGTTTTCTTGTAAACTAAATCAAGCTCACTACAAAGCTGCTATTGCTGATTGGTTTTCGCTTTCTCTTTCTCTTTCTTTTTCTTTTACATCCTGTCTTGTAAAGGGGCAAAGGTGGGGTTGGGTGGAGAGGCATTACACATTGATCACTGGTAATTGCGGTAATGTCCTTCAAGAGCGTTGACTGCTGCAAAGTCAGCCTGTCTTCAGAGAGCTAACTCCGTGTGACAACACAAGGAAAGCTGTTACAAAACTGTAAACTCCTACAGCTGGGTACCAGCCTGTAATTAGAGTGTGGCACCGAAACAGACACTCCTCAAGTATCCAAAGAGATATACGGGATCTCTTAGTTCAAGAAGTAAGAGATCTAATCAGCCAAATCATGCGTCTATCATGAAACGTACCAAGAAGAGAAAGAGGGGACTGTACAGTCAGCTTAATGTCATGACCGTCAGGAAGAGAGTCATTCAACGTGGTTTGTTATTTAGTTGTTCTGTTTCACACCAATCGGATGATAAAAAAAGAAAACTGGAAGACAAACATTTCCAGGACTGTTTGGAAATTTGGAACATTCTTCGAGGCTTTAGAAATTTCGTTTGACCTGATTGGTCATTTCCGGAAAGCAGAAGTCACTGATCTCCTTGCCATCTGCCATTGAGAGAGTGGAAAGGGTTCTACAAAAATCAAGCAAGAGGTCCTGGCATAGTCCCAGCATTAATTATGGTTCTCGCAAGTGCCTACTGCTTTCTTTTTTTTTTTTAAATAATCATGACAATATTTCCCTGGCTTTGTTTTCCACTAAAACACAAACAAAAAGAATGAGACACAATATTGAATTGGCTAGTTCTCCAATAGAAACCTTACGCTAAAGGACTAGAAAACACACCTCATAGTGTCCTTCATTCTACGGACCCCCTCACAGTTTGGATCCAGCTACCTGGCCTGCCACACATAGCCACGAATGTCCCGCTTACTGTTGCTGTGATTTTTTTCTAATCACTCAGGCTAAAAAACAGTTACAGGGGGAAATAGACCCTCACAAAGGGGACTGGGCCAACCTCACAGCATCTTGAATCTTTTCCAAACCAGAAAGAACTTGAAATGGAAAGCCATGTTCGTGTCAATCTTGTTGGATTTCCTTAGTCTGATTCTCTCTTGATCACCACAGAGACATCCATTTTTATGATTGCATAAGGAATCATTGCCATGTTTGAAAACTCTGTCCAGGCTGGGGCGCCTGGGTGGCTCAGTCGGTTAAGCGGCCGACTTCGGCTCAGGTCGTGGTCTCGCGGTCTGTGGGTTCGAACCCCGCGTCGGGCTCTGTGCTGACGGCTCGGAGCCTGGAGCCTGCTTCCTATTCTGTGTCTCCCTCTCTCTCTGCCCCTTCCCCCGTTCGTGCTCTGTCTCCCTCTGCCTTTCAAAAATGAATAAATGTTAAAAAAAAATTAAAAAAAAACCTCTGTCCAGGAATAAGAGATTGAGTCAAAAGCATCTGATTTTCTAAAAAGGAAGCTATAGGACCCCGAGAGATGGGAGTGTTACCTACACCCGTACAACTGGTTAGCAAGTGGGCTAATCCAGAGCACAGAATCCCTGACTCAGAGTCCAAGATTCTTTCCACTGTGTCTGCTAAACCCCATTTCTTCTTACTCTCCAAGTGAACAGCAATGAAAGGAAAATCGCAGAGAAATCAAAGACATGTTCCTCCAGCCTCTGGGAACTTAGTTGAATATACTTTCAACAGTACATAACACCTAAAACAGACGTCCAGTAGATGAAAGAACAGAGCTAGCTATAGGAAAATGTGCAGTCAAAGGAGCTTTGAGGGACGAAGAGGGTGAGGATTTGGACTCATCCGGGAGTATTACCCAGGCCACGAAGATTAATTCAGCTGACACCAATTTCAGGTGTCAAGGAGCCAGCTACACAGACATCTTCACAAGAAGCATTTCAGCCCAGAGAACAGCAAGTACAAGACCTTGAAGCAGAAATGAACTCCAGAAATAGGGAAAAGACCAAAGTGGCTACAATTGAGTAAGCAGGAGGTAGAATAGAGAGGTAGGTGGGGGTCAGCACCTGTAGGGACTTTGAAACCACGGGAAGGAATTTGGCACCTGTATGGATGGCAACAGGAAGTGGATGCAGGGTTTTAAGCAAGGGTACGATATGATCAGATTGATTTTTTTTTTTTTTAAAGATTCCTTCGACTGCAGTACGAAGAAAGGATTGTAGGACTGAGATGACATACATGAAAGTCCTTTTGAAAAAAAAAATGCTAAGGTAAAATCTAAACGGAAGCAGTGGCTGTCATTACGGAAACAGCATCACAATAACAATACGGTGATATTTCTCACAGCAGGTCTTAAACTTCGACGCTGGCCAGAAGCATGTGGTCTGTCCACGTTCTGAAACACTGACTAGATAGAACTTGGAAACAGAGGCAAGAGGAGAATGACGTTGGGCATCATTGGGTGGTGTCGTCACTAGAATTCAAGCCGTCTGTGCTGCTAGTGATGATTAAGAAAACCCGAACTCTAACACAGGCAAGTGTCGGCTGCTTAAAGCTGTGACCACTTCGGAGTTTTGTCTCCTAAGCTGTCCTAGTTGAATTGAGGGAAACTATATATATATAATATATAATATTATTGAGGGAATTGAGGGAAACTATATATATATATATAATATATAATATATAATATATAATATTATAAATATATATTA
>NW_024412376.1:149501770-149530714 GCF_014898765.1 Herpailurus yagouaroundi | reverse complement strand
TTTTTTCTTTTCCTCAAAGAAGGGCCTAACAGTCATCTTGCTTTAAAAAGAGGTGACGGGGCGCCTGGGTGGTGCAGTCGGTGAAGCGTCCGACTTCAGCCAGGTCACGATCTCGCGGTTCGTGAGTTCGAGCCCCGCGTCGGGCTCTGGGCTGATGGCTCAGAGCCTGGAGCCTGTTTCCGATTCTGTGTCTCCCTCTCTCTCTGCCCCTCCCCCGTTCATGCTCTGTCTCTCTCTGTCCCAAAAATAAATAAACGTTGAAAAAAAAAATTAAATAAATAAATAAATAAATAAATAAAAAGAGGTGACACAGGGGAGCCTGGGTTAAGCCGACTTCAGCTCAGGTCATGATCTTGTGGTCCACGAGTTCAAGCCCCACGTGGGGCTCCGTGCTGACAGCCCAGAGCCTGGACCCTGCTCCAGATTCTGCATCTCCGTCTCTGCCCCTCCCTCACTGGCACTCTGTCTCTCTCCCTTCTCTCTCTCAAAAGTAACACAAATTCTTCTCTCTCTCAAAGTTCACAATTTTTTTTTTTTTTAAAGAGGTGGCACAAGTGATCTGAAGGACAGAAATGAAGTCTCTGCATTGAGAACAGGCAACGCTCCACGACTTGAGGGATCAAAGTCCAGATCCGTTGGGATGATTAAAACACAACTGGTGACTTCCTGGGCTGAAGGGGTAGGAGAGTCCTGCACTGCACTGAATTCAAGCCCGTTCATTTCATTCTGGCACTCTCCATTCAGTTTCAGTAGTGACTATGCACTGTTAACCCATGGCAGAATCCACCTCTAAATGGCTGCCTCTCGATGATAAATGTCCAGGGATGTTCAGATAAGACAGAAACAGAAAGAGACAGTTTATGAATCTCTTTAGGGAAATTACTGATTGTGTTACTGGTCTTCGGTAAAAGATAAATAATTAAGTCAACAGCTCAAGAACCTCGCTGGCCACACGTTATGAAAAAGTCAAGTTCTTGGATCTAAAAGGGCAAACTACAAGAACACCATGCTTCATAAAGAGACAGACTCGGGTTTGAATCCTGGTTCCACCCCTTGCTACTCGAGGGACTTGCTGATACATTATTTTTGACATCTTTATGCCTCAGTTTATCTATAAAATGAAAGTCGTATTGACACCGAATGTTGAAAGGGTTAAAATAAGACCATGTTAGTAAAGCACACAGTAGGTACACAAGATACACTCCACCCGTGCCAACTTGTTCACACCTTTCACCCCTGAGGGTTTTCCAACAGTGTTCATGACTCAGACTCTACCCACGCTATAGACTGTGTTCCCTCCACATAGTTCTCTTGCCCCTTCCACCAAGAACCAGGAAGCAGGCCTTCATGGGACACTGAATCGGCCAGCACCTTGATATTGGACTTCCCGGCTTCCAACACCATAAGAAATAAATGTTTGTTGTTTAAGCCACCCAGTCTATGGTATTTTTGTTACAATGTCCCAAGCTAAGACAATCTGGTTACAGAGATAAGGTCTTTAAGAGAATGAGAATCCTTAAGACAAGATCCTAAAGAAACGTTCTGGGACCCTAGGTTATTCCTAAGAAAGAGGATTTACGTTTAAAAAGTGGCAACAAAGCGTCTTGAAGTTGAGGACTTAAAGAAAATTACAGCACTAAATTTGTAAGGAAATTCCTATTTGTATTTTTAAAAGGCAAACTAAAAGAAAAGCTTTTAGGGGGAAAAAAAAGATACGATTCCTCTTCAAAATAGGTTTGCAAAACTCAGAAGGCAAAGTAAATACACACTTAAAATAGGGTACCGGAGTCTATTGTCCTGAAAATTGTTAAGAACGAAGTCAGTTTGATATGCTGGAGAGAACACAAGATGGTAGCCCAGAGAGTTCTGTCTTAAGTCAACCACTACCACCTGGGTAACCTTTGGTAAGTCATTGCCCCATCCCCTTGAGAGTCTGCTCATCTGTTAAATGACTGAATTAGGTAAGATAATCCCAACAGATCCTGTAAGATCCAGCATTTTTTATGCTTCTGTGGCCCAAAGTTCACAAGACTGAGAGAGTAGTGGTAAGTGCCATAGGACTCACATTTTGATTTCTAGACACAACTGGAGGTTTCTGGAGTTGAGGTGCCACACCTAAGCTAGAGGGGAGAACACAGAGTGAACCTATGAAAGAATAAATACCAGGAGTGAGGGGGAAAAATACAACAGAGAGGGGAAAGGGGAGGATTTTCTCTATGGAAGAGTAACTGGCACTGACAATGAGTCTCTTGGTTAAGAAGAAAGATGGAGAAGAATCTGTGGAGGAGTGTAAGGCACAGAGGGCATACCTACACAAAACTCAGGAATCTTATGATTCATTGTCATAGGGGGAGGGGAATTCAGATTAAGAGTGGGGACTGGAAGAGTCCTGGAGACAGGAGATTCCCATTGAGTTTCACAGGGGTAACATTACCTGTCAAGGTCATTCAATTCATCATAGGCCTAGGATCAGAACCAAGATCCTTGGCTATTGACCTGAAGATCTCCTTTTGCTGGAGATTCTACAGATTGGTTCCTAGAGAGAAAGCTGCGGTGCCCATGCAAGGAAGGGTCGCTGAAAATGTCCACTCCTCCAGAGCATGAGTAATGGCTTCGCAATCCATAGATTTGTCCCTAAACATTGGTTCGAACCATGGTTAATCCATAGCTCGTCTTCAGAATAACATGGTGCTGAAATCATCTCAGAGAGTTGTATAAATATGCTACTCTACAGGATCAGAGTGAGAAGACATGTGTGAGGACCTCTTTGGACTACGTGCCGTACCGTTTGTAGCCTGTTAGTCCATTGCTCAGTGCGTGCCATTGATGGCCATGATATCTTCCTCTTGCTACAGACTAGACGGTTCCTCATAACCTCAACCACCTGAAAATCGAATGCTACTTCTCACCCAATGGTCAAGGTGCACCTATGTGACCAGATGTGCCCCAATCCATGCTATATTACCAGAAAAGAAAAATAAAAACACTGTTGAGGTCAGCAGTGGCATCCTCATAGCCAAAAATTTGTGTTTAGTAGCACAAACTCTACATTCATTTGACTGTCATTTTAGCCCATTTTTCCCCAGGCTCGATATCATCCAACGCTAATGTGCATTTATTCCAAGATGCACATCTTTCCACATTCTGTCATCTGAAATTTTATGGCATATCTAAATGTCTAAAATTGGTGTGGGGGCATTTGACAATCAATGGTATTTCATATGTTAATTGGAAGTGTTTTTGTGATATATAAAGTAATTGTGTGCCATATAATTATGGTATCTTAGACTTCATGGAATGCAGTATTCAAAGTGGAAACAGAGAACTATTTCATCACTTGTCTTCCATAAGCTACAGGATTCTCTCTCTCTCCTTCTCGCCCTCCCTTCCTCCCTCGTGTACACAAGTGCAACTTTCACTCTCATTCTCTCATCCTTTTCTTAGCTTACCTAACAAGTATCCGATGCCTGCTTTGCGACAAGCACTATGCTAAGCACCGGAGACGTAACGATGAGCCAAAACAGAAGTGGTCCCTGTCCACATGAAGCTGATCAACTACTACGTCTCTGTACAGGTATTGACTAAGTAGGACAAAAACACACGTAAGGCCACAGGTATAGCAAAGTGCTTGACAGGAGAGCTTTATGGAGCTACAAAGGAGTCCAGAACAGAGTAATGACCTAGGTGGGAAGACTTCCCCGAGGAGGCGAAAAAGGAGCCGAGATACCATCTTGAGAGGAAGTAAAGGCAAAGGTTGAAGGCAGAGCCTTTTTGTTCAGAGGGAATGACGTATCGAAAGGTCCTTTGGTAGTTGGAAGTAAAGCTTTGCGGAAGTCATGCTGCTGGAGCCCAGAAAACGAGGGGAGGTGATGCAGAGGTGGGCGAGTTGGGTCAGGAGTCAGACGATGGCAGGACTCTGTCTTTATCTTACGAAAATCGGTCCAGATGGGAACCGATAGAGAAATACAGACTCGGGGCCACTCGTCTTCCTGGCTCAGCCACAGACCTCAGCTCTGCAGTACAGCACTTTCCATAGCCTGGACACAGACCTGCAGTGACAGCCCGGAGCAACACCCAGAGAAGGAGGTCAGAATGTATTCAATAAAGGTTCCCGCTGCAGAAGGGAGACAGCCGGGAGCAAAGCAGGACAGAGAAGGGCGCGGGGCATGCACCAGGAGAGGAGAAGGCATGGCCTGTATGGTCGGCCGGGTCTGGCCTGGGGCGCCCCCCCCCCAAGTTATGTGCCCAGTCTGGCCCTTCCTCTGAACGTTCCAACGCTGCGAAAGTACCTCTGGCTCGGTCCTCTTCAGAGGTCCTGGGGACCTCACACCCAACTTGTGGAAGATAAAAGTTGATTTGAAGCCCGAACGAAAAGTGCTCTTTATCTAAAGGGAACACAAAGGGTCCTTAGGAGCTTTTTTCTTTTTTTTTTTCCCTTGGCAGATATTGACTTACAAACCGATCTTACTCCACGGGTTGGAATGTATCTATTTCCAGCTCTTGTACACCTGCCCTATGAATTGCAATTTGATGAAGCCACATGAACAACTAATAAAGTCTCAGTGTAAAAACGCTATATGTTCTTAGGAAGGGAAAACATAAAACTTCAATCCATGTTTTATTAAAATCCCCAGGTAAGCACAGTTTACAAAGCCAAACGCCAATACCTATAACCCTCCCCCATGATAATGTTAGCCGTAGAGTAACTGCTATCTCTTGCTGCATTCGAGTTTGGTTGCCCTTCAGAAGCACTGACGATCTAACTTCTAATGGCTTTTGATATAAAAACAGTCTCTGATTGACAGAATCTAATCACGAGAAGGGCAGCAAACAAAAGCTGGGCAAAACACAGTTCCCTGCTAATTTTTTTTTTTTCCCTTGCAACATCCATACCCATCTGATCACACAGTTGTGCAATTATTTGCTAACTGAAGATGTTATTATTCTGTTACTGTCTTAGAAAAATAGTAACCTTTCTTGGCAAAGATAAAAATATGTGGGTTCTTTTCCCGCAGTTTATATATCTTAAATCTTAGGTCATTTTTACAGCAGCTTTCTTCTGGACTCTCCCACCATTTATCTTTCCATTCTCAGCAAGGGCTAGTTTACTTAATACAGGAAGACCTTCACATAACTTTCTGGCATTAATTATTGTGGTGGCACAGACTCCCATGTGAAATATTTGCTGCAATGTGTCCCGCAGCCTATTAAACAAAAATACAGCGAAGGGAAAAAATGGAAGGCAAAACACTCCTGATGATTATTCACTACTGTAAAACAACTTTACATAATTAATCGAGAGTTCGACGGTAAAGCACAGTGCCTCTCCTACACAGCCTCGCACTAAGAAGCTAATCTAAACCTTTTCCAGCTGTGCCCCCAAGTAAAGGAAGCAAGAAAGAAAGGCGGTCAAGGTTCTTATACAGGCTTCGTTCCGAGAACGAGGTCTGATTCTGTTCTTGCTAGGTGTCTTCTGGCAATGGAAGGGGATTAGGAAGCAATGTGAGTGACATTAAAATAATACAGCCCCAAAAAACCGATAAGCAGTTCTGAAGAGTCAATCAGCCCGTTAGGATGACAGGCGGTGAGATGCTGCACATTTCTGGGCTGACAGTGGATTCTAGCTTCCTTCTTCTCCCTCTCCTTGTGACTACAAACAACTCTCTGTAAACTTCCATTCTGAGAAGAAGTGAAGTGGGTAAGACACAGACCAGGTCAATATTTTAAGGGACAGCTGTGGATTTAACTTAATGGGGGAACACGGACAAGATCTCTGTTGCAGAACACAACACCAAGTCTGTTTGGGAAGCAGTGGTGACCTCTTTGCAAACAGACTGTCACTTTGGTCTGGCTTTGGAGCATTTCACCGTGCATTACCCACTCCATCAGGAGCATCTGTGAAGTAAATTGGTAGAAACTGGTTGGGGCGCCTGGGTGGCTCAGTCCGTTGAGTGTCTGACTCTTGATTTCGGCTCAGGTCATGATCTCATGGTCATGAGATCAAGCCCTGCATTGGGCTCCGCACTGAGTGCGGAGCCTGCTTAAGATTCTCTCTCTCTCTCTCTCCTCCTCCTCCTCCTCCTCCTCTCTCCTACTCTTGTTCTCTCTCTTTATGTATCTCAAAAAAAAACAATGGTTGAAACTGGTCAGTTTATCTTACTGGGGCATATCTACACCTCCTCCCCCAATCCCTGGCCCCTCCTTAGCACATCAAAAATGGGAAGGCCATGCCACCAGGAACCCAACATGGTGGCTGACATAAAAGCCATCAATAAAAGTAGGTTAGTTCACTGGTTGGCTGAACGAACCAATCAAAGAAGGACATTGGAAGGCTCTCGTGATTCAAGGGGTGGCTCTGGAATTAACCAGACTTGGAGTCAAATAGCGGCCACTCACCTTATCAGTCTGTATTCCTGGCCAAGTCTTTAACCTCTGTCAACTTGAGTTGCCTCACTTACAAAATGGGTATATTCATAATATACACCTCGCAGAACTGTAAGTGAAAGACTCATGCATGTGTCAACGAAATACTTATCTCAGTACCCAGAACACAACAGACCCGTCAATAAATATTAACTTTCAAGGCAGCGTTGTGCAGTCTAGGGTATTTAAAATTGCCCCAGCAAGGGGCGCCTGGGTGGCGCAGTCGGTTAAGCGTCCGACTTCAGCCAGGTCACGATCTTGCACTCCGTGAGTTCGAGCCCCGCGTCAGGCTCTGGGCTGATGGCTCAGAGCCTGGAGCCTGTTTCCGATTCTGTGTCTCCCTCTCTCTCTGCCCCTCCCCCGTTCATGCTCTGTCTCTCTCTGTCCCAAAAATAAATAAAATGTTGAAAAAAAAATTTTTTTTTAAATAAAATTGCCCCAGCAATTCAGAACCACCTTCAAAAGAAGAATTTAACGTTACCACCCCCATTTTTTCACTCACCCAGACCTCTCAGATGATCCATTCATTTAACATCATCAAATGCCGACTGTATCCCTGCTCCAAGAATCTGGATCGACTAAAACAAGGTCCCTGCCCTCATAGACATATTCTAGTGCAGAAGACAGGTAACACACACACACACACACACACACACACACACCCCAAGAAATCTGCAACGCCATAAAGTAATGATGCATAAAAATCATTCATTCATCCATTCCATGTATATTTATTTGATTACGTTCTACAAATCACTGAACTTATATACATTTTATTCTCATCACAGGATAAAGAACTTTTGATAAACATACACCTAAAATATCAAGAAGTAAAAAGAGCCATGAAATGAGAACCGCCCACAAAGCCTCCTCGAGCAGGCTGTAGCCCATGACACTTGCCGAAGAAGTACAGCAATGCTGAAAATTGTGACTACAGACACATTCCAGGTTGGGGCAGGGTCTCCAAACACTGAAGTAAGATCTTGGTTTTAGAATAACACGGAGCTCCCAGGAGTGTTAATTTTTACTTGGCATCGTACGGAATTCCAAAGAACCGCTCAGAGCCATCTGTTCGCCTATGATAATGAGGGGCAGGGGGTTTCTTGGGGGAATGTGCCAGGATATACGAAGAGCCAGTAGCAGAAGCAGGACCTTACCGTTTTCAGAACAAATGGAGGCGACCCACCATCTATCCTGTCGGCTACCTGAAGTCCCGGCTGCCACCCTTTCTTTCTCCTGTGACTACAAAATGAGTCCACTCAATAATGATAGACTTTAACTAGGATTGTCTCCTTTAAAAAAAAAAAAAAAAAAAGGTCAAAACTTTCTGTCCCTTCTCTCTGGAGCTCTTGGGCCAATGCATCCATGTAGGGACTTTACCAGCTGCCATCAGGACATTTGCTTCCCATACATGTTAAAGTCTTGACGAAAACAAAAGGGCACCAATTATACACTCATGGACTCAGGCACACACACACACACACACACACACACACACACACACACACATGCAAACATGTACTGGAGGCTCTCATTCCAGGCCTTCAACACAGCTTTTCATCCCCATGCGAGCAGAGTAAATAAGGCAGTTTGAGCCCACGCAGGAATGTGCCAGAGTCCCTTGGCTTTCTAGCCTGTGGACTCGAGGGAGAGTCATCTAGGACCACTGGAAGGCTGTGCAGAGACTGCTCTCTTGTGTCCACGAGGTACTGGACTTTCTCCCTGAACTCCTCTGACTTACAGTCACTAAACTGACTCACAGAACTCGAGTTCTGTCACGCTCAAATCCTGATTTCAGTCAACTCAGGGCCTATAGGGAAATGGCAGAATGGCAGAAAGAGGATGGATCACCACAAGTTGGTGGCAGCAGCTGTAGGTGGAATCTGTGGCAAGCTTGCACCGTTTGTGAGCAAGGGTCGCCTCTTTAAGGACAGTTGGCGTTGGGTGCCATATATAATCTATTCTGGAGGTTGCTGGCTGATGAAGGTATGGGAAAACTGCCAACTTAGCATCTGAACGGCAGTTATGAGTGGGAACGAGCATTTTAATTTACATTCAAATTCTGTTTTTAAGTTAACGAGGTATCTCACGTGCAATGCGGCAAAAGGCCGTTTGTGCACGTAACCTTTCTGCTCCCTAAAATAGAAATCTGCGGGGCGCCTGGGTGGCGCAGTCGGTTAAGCGTCCGGCTTCAGCCAGGTCACGATCTCGCGGTCCGTGAGTTCGAGCCCCGCGTCGGGCTCTGGGCGGATGGCTCAGAGCCTGGAACCTGTTTCCGATTCTGTGTCTCCCTCTCTCTCTGCCCCTCCCCCGTTCATGCTCTGTCTCTCTCTGTCCCAAAAATAAATAAACGTTGAAAAAAAAAATTTTTTAGAAATCTGGGTTTCCATTACACCTTTCATACTCCAGGCCCCCTCCCAGGAGCACCGAGAAAACAGTGAGAGGGCGGCTCGTCAACAAAATGGAGCTGCCTTCATGTATCCAACGGGTCTTAGAAAGCAGGAAATATTTTCGTGAAGAGTGTCAAGTGTGGGTAAAGCTAAAACACCTGTGTACATGGAGGTGAGCAAAAGTATGTGGCAGACCGGCCGACCTCATTCAAGCAAGCTGGTAATTTCTAGGTGCGAGGGGTGATACTAGGAGAGCCTATTGTCAAGAAACACAGCTCAGCTCTCACCAGTTGACCCGACAGTCTTAGGCTCTTGACCCATTACTCAGACTGAACAAATGATTTCTGCTGTTCACTCTTAACCTCCCTCCCACGTCAGCACCTACCTGCGCTCCTACCTGTGAAATATTCTCCGGCCATTGCCGGCCCATCTCGATGGGACTCTCCTCTGCCCCAGCTCCTTGATGGCCACCCTGGTACTGAGCTGCTCTTCGGCTCTGAAGCTGTGCTTCACAGCAGTTTCCAGATCTGGATCACTTGTCCTGTCCTCAAGCCTGGCTGATTAATTAGCCACCATAGCCCATTAGTGTCCCTAAACCTGGTAAAATATCAAAAAAGGAGAACCTACCCAAACTTCGTGAAATCTTTAATCATTCCGAAGGTGAGACAGGAAAGACCAATCAGATACTATGTTTGAAAACAATACACATATATATTTTTTTGTACATTCAAAATACACAGTGGGTCCCACTGGGCTGTCAATGAATTCATTTGCAGCCTTCCTTTGGAGCCCTGCTTTAATGACTGGGAACCAACGTTTCGCTATTGAGCAATCATTGCCACGTAAACAGTTCATTCTTCCTACTTTTTTTGTTTCTACAAATGCAATCACATAATTAATCTTATGAGGAAAGAATTTTAACGGGTTGCTCAGTGGGTAAGATTCACTCGTTTGGTCCCAGTTCTGTTTGAGCATCCACTGCCACGCAAAACTCTCTGGTAGGCATTGCGGAAGCAAGAGACAAGAGGATGGGGCATGTCTCTTGCCCGCTGGTGGAGTTGAGTTGACATTCCAAATTCCCACAAATTCTCAGTTAGCAGAGTATTAGCTAATTAATTTTCATTTTGCCATGTGTTGGGTAGTACAAACTTTTCCCTAAAATTGTAGTTTCAAGTCCAAGTTCAGTATCAGCTCAAAAATCAATGAATTTATCATCACCACAAACTCTTCTTCCGGCTAAATTCCCCTATCCAACTCCAACCTCAACACTTCCTCCCCGATGCCTCCCCTCTCTCTCCCGCCCCGGTATGGTTTCGTCGCCCTACCCTCCTGTCCATCATCCCTTTGTACTTGTGGCTCACAATCTAGCAAGAGTTCACAGATGGTCATCTTTGCATGACTGCTACCCAAATGGACTGTAATCTCCCTGAGACGTGGTCCGGCTTTCTAGAACCGTCCCCTCGCAGAGCTGTAGCGCATAAAATAGCAAAGAATGACTTGAGACCGGAGTCCAAGCGTTCACGGATTCCCTCACAGTCCTCATGGGAATACCCTTCCCCCCCTTGTCCACACAAGCCATCGCCATTACTATTCCTGCGAGAGCAAATTCAATAAACAATTAATTGTTGGCAAAAGGAAATGCAATTGTGCGTATCCCATGCCTGGACATTTAGTCAGTCAATTCATACCTAAGAAAGTCACAGTTGTGAAGCACTGTTATGATGCCAAGAATTAATTACCCCCAAATAAGTTCTTGGGGAGAGACCAACTTTCCCTCATCAACATTCAAGGCAGATGCCACCACACAAAGGGAAAGAGGAAGAAAAAGCCCGAAGCCTGAATAGGAAAGAACATTAAAAAAGAAAGTAGGGAAATAAAAGAAGTATATTATAGCAGCCACACGCCTTCTTCTTCACGTAATGCTGTAGGATGATGTGCCTGCAGGGAATGGTCCAAGACCCCATTCCTAGTATCAAGTGTCTGATGTTTCTAAACCAAGAGAAAATTAAATATTTTTTTTTTTCCTGGAAAGAGAGTTTCTCCTTACTGCAGGAACAGAACAAAGTAAATAAGAATAAAGCTGAGCTCACAGATACGGGTGCAAAAACGCCCACTGAAGCCAGCATGAACACGAGGCTCTCTCTGTACCTCGGGCTCTCACCTAGAACCTTTCTCTGGGTCACTTATGGATGGAGGTGGATGAAGCAAGATGCTGAAGAGGCAGGTTGTGGCAGGCCCAGGAGCCATCAGAGCCACTCTCTGAACATGCAGATCTTTGGCTGTGTGCATTCATTCTCTATTGTTACATACCTAATTACCGAAAACTTTGGTGTCTTACACAGCACACATTTATTATCTCAGTTTCTGAAAGTCAGCAGTTGGGCACATCTCAGCTGGATCCTCTGCTGAGGGTCTCACAAGGCTTTCGTCAAGGTGCTGGCCAGCCTGTGGCCTCATCTGGAGCTTAAGGTCCTCTTCCAGACTCAATCAGATCGTTGGCAGTTCTCAGTTTCTTGAGACTGCAAGACTGAGACTCTCGGCTCCTAGGGGGCCATAGCCAGGTCACAAGGCGGCTGGCTGTTTCATCACGGCCAGAAGGAGAGTGTCTGTCTCCTTGGAAGGACGCTTTTAAGTGCTCTCACCTGATTAAGCCAGACCCACCCAGTATGATCTCTCTTTTAATTAATTCAGAATTAACTGACTTGGGACCTTAATTACATCCATCAAATCCCTTCTCCTTTTCCTTTTAATGCAACCTAATTATAGAAGTGGCATAGCATCATATGCACAAGCCTTGACCACAGTCAAGGGGATGGGATTACACAGGGCACATACACCAGGGAGTAGAAGTCTTGGGAGCCCTTGCAAAATTCTGTCTGATGCAATGCTGCAATTCTCTTTTGGCCTTTACAGCTTATTTCTGTAGTGTACAAGGAAATAGGGGAAAAGGGGTGGGGAAAGTAGGCAAAAAAACCCACTCTGTGGTCAGGGTTACTGGGCCAAACCCTATGAAATCAATAATATTTCATTGGGTGTTTTTTGGTTTTTTTTTTTTTTTTTTTTTGGCCAACAGAAATAGACAATATGCAATGAGCAGAAGATATATATGCATGTGTGTGTTTCTCTATATGTATGTGATCATAGATAGATAGATAGATAGATCAGATCTAGGGATAGGCCCAGATGGGATAGGTACAGACAGACATGGAATCAGTCTTTTTCATAAAGTGACATCTTCCAAAGCACTCTGTCACAGCACTCTGCCCACAAGTACTCTTTTCAGTCTGGTGCATATTATGTGTATTTGAGCTGAGATTTCAGCGGCTTTAGGGGTAAGACAGTTATGATTTGTTCTCCATTCTACTAGGTCCTCTTTCTCATCTCCACCGTCCTATCTGCAGCAACAATGGAGTCCCAAGGAAGGGAGGAACAGGATAAAACTCATTCGAGATCAGGCTTTCCTCACGACTTCAGTGGCTCGGAGCTATTCTCAGTTCATGGTGGCATATGCGTGTCTGTATGTGTGCGAGGGTGTTGTGCTCGTACGTACGTGCACTTGGGAGACTCTGGAAGGAAATGCCTCCCAAGTACTTGTCACTTCTGACGAGAATGAATTAAGTCAAGTCTAACAGACAATTCATGCAATTCATACAAAGCTACCCAGAGAAAGCCTCTCCCAGAGCAGAAAAATAAAGCACAACTGAACTAAATTAATGTTTATTTTGTAAAGTGGGAAAACTTCCAGAAGACATCACATGTGAACTTGGAGTGCACATGCCGGTTTCATTGCCAACAGTCACGAAAAGAGGTGAGATTGAGCTCCATGGACAAGCCCTGGAACATTTCAAATGCATGAGTTGTTTGCAGGTTGATAAGACACGCACAAATATGCGATCGTGTGTACTCTGGGTTGATAAAACCTCTGCCAACAGACCTCGGCGTCTGCAGCATGAAGAGGAAATTATGAGCCTAAAATGTCAGAATTCCACCAATTGTTAAAGTAAGGAAACAGTCTGTAAGTGTTCTGAAAACTGGAAGCCGTTATTTGAGTACAAATCTGTCGGAAGCATGAATTAGAGTCAGAACCACCAATACTTATGAGCATTTCGAGGGCCCACGTTAAGTGAAAATTGAACATTGACTGAAAAGTTGGGTTGCAGTTGTAGTGTGAGGGGAAGTGGGAAGAGATGAGGAAAAGGCAGCATTTTTTCACTTAAACAAATGTTTGAACAAAACAGCCACATGTAACCTCAGTTTTCTCAGTGACGTCCTGTGTGACCAAAGGCAAGTTACTTCTCCTCTCTCGGCCTCAGTTTCACAAATGTTCACTCATTTAACAAACATGTACTGGATGCAAAGCGGAGGCCAGGTACTGGTCTCCTTATTCTCAGTGTATTCAGAGAGATCAGCACAGCCCGAAGGGGCAACACGGGGGAGAAGTCATCAAACATTTGTGTGGGGCAAGGAAAACTCAGGACCTCACAAAAGACCCCCCTCTGAAATCAGAAGACCCACGAACATGAGTGTATTACTGGAAACTAGACATGCACCAACAGAATTTTTGAGTTCTTCCAACTTTGGCTACTTGTTCAAATTGTGGCGAAATATACTGAAGCTCAAAAACAAAAACAAAAACAAACAAAAAACAAAACAAAACAAAGAAAGAATAATACACTGCAATCACACCAGAGAATGACTTGTACCAATATCACTAAATGGTCGATAGACTTAGATGTCAGGGACCTTGAACGACATCCACAGAGGGTTTGTTTGTTTGTTTGTTTGTTTGTTTGTTTTTGTCAACATTCTTTGTCTTGGGGCCAGCCTTAGATATAAGCTGAAGAGGCATCTAAAGGATAACTGGAGGCACCCCCTCTTATTGGTCCAGCCATTGTGACAGGAAACCCCATTGTCCTCCTTCTGGTGGAGGGGAAGGGGTGGAGGGGAACCTGGGGGTTCCAGGTGAGGAAGCTGTGGGAGCAGAAAGCAAGAGCACAGACGCGGCAAAGTCCAATGGCTGCAGACATCAGGGCAGCAACATGGATGAATGAAGACCCCAAAGAGTGACGGAAGGACTGCGACATATTGGACATTTTTGGGGAGCTACCTACCGCTCCACTTCAGCTCACTGTGGACCTGGGAAGGTGCCCAGGGTACAGAAATCTTCTTTACCTTTTTCAAAGAAAATCTGAATTTCCGTGTAAAATCGTAAAGCCCTGGCAAACAATTTAACATCTGTAAATAGCATCTGTATCAAAGAAAACAACCAGGTAGCCAGTTGTGAGCTCTACAGTAAGTAGACCATAAAATGTTAAGACATTTCTATCTCCTAACAGGATACATGAAAGTATAATAACATAATAATATAATTCTTGGTAACTGAAAGGGCTCTATGGAAATGGATGGTGAGAATAAATCTTAGTGGGAAAGCTGGGACCTCCACGGCACAAGAGGGAATTAAAGGGGAGCAAAGAGGGTCTCGCACAGAAAGATGGTGCACGCCAGAGAGAACAAAAGGAAGATGATACAAATAAGCAGAGATAGAGACAAGAAGCATACAGAGAAAGAGGGAGAGGAGTGGAGGGAAGCAGAGGGAGAGAGAGCATGCACAGAAACAAAGAAGGAACGAAGGCAGAAATGGGCATTTCAGGGAAGTAAACATAATTTCTCGAAGGTTTCACTTAGAAGAATCTAGTAAAATAGCTTTTAGAAACTTTTACTGACAATAATGCCATCATTTGTAATGGCATTCAATTTTGAGAAAGAGAGAGAGCACGAGCAGGGGCAGAGAGAGAGGGAGACAGAGAGAGAGAGAGAGAGAGAGAGAGAGAGAGAGAGAATCCCAAGCAGGTTCCACGCTGTCAGCACAGGGCCTGACACAGAGCTTGATCTCACAAACTGTGAGATCATGACCTGAGCCAAAATCCACAGTTGGATACAACCGACTGAGCAACCCAGGTGCCCCAATTCGAATACTTTATGAGGCTGAACTTCTGAGTTGTGTTAGAGATGAATGGGACCCCAGAAGAAAACTGGTTACTCCTGGAATTAAGTATTTAACAGATAGGAAATATGTCTGTGGACATATCTGAGAGTATGATGGTATTGAGACAAATATTACTTTGCCATTGAAAAACACTTGGAGTTAAAAGGATAAAATGTACATAAGTGTGTGTTAACCCTTCAGAGGAAAAAGAAAGGAGAGTTCATAACCATTCGGGGTGCAATCTTATATGTGAACACATAGGCGCCCCATCTCTGAAATACATATTCAGCTGGCAGCCCTGAAAATTCCGGAACCCTAGGGGTCAAGTTGTAGCATTATAAAAATGATAAACTACCATTCGTGAAAATAATTTTCCATTTATGAAGAAAATTAAGGGACTAGCCCACTCCTGAGGTATGAATATAAATAGATATTTATAGCAATCATGTGCTCCTTCCAAACATTATTTCAATTTTGACAAAATCCATTGGGATTTAGACCCAACTATTTCAATAAAGACTCGATATGAAACTATTCTCGGTTCTTCTCCTCTTTTTTTTTTTTTCCTCTCTGAACAGGTACAAGTTTCCTTTTTCTTTATTATTTTTTTTTCTTTTTTTAACAAGAGTCAGTAAAAGTGTTTAAAATGTCACAAGTTACTTTTTCAAATTTCTATCCAGATAAGTCATATTTTGAAAACGACAACTAGTCTTTCTGCACATAGCAATTTTAGAGAGTTTTATAGCTTATCCAACTGAATCCAGAGGGTGGATGGGTGAGGGTTTGGACGTGGGGTGAGGGAAGTGGGAGGGGGGCAAATCGTGCCGTATACCGCCCATAAATGCCAATCAACCTCCGTGGCATAGGTCTCCATTTTTCAAATGTCACTAAGTCTTCCATTAAAAAAAAAAAAAAAAATCTATGGGCCAAGCGACTGTACGGTTCTCATTCTTCATGATCTCATTTTCAAATGTTCCTGATCTCTCATTCCTTGCTTATGTTTTCTGATGGAGTGACACAACCTTTAGCACGTCCCGCTTCATATCTCAAAATGTCTGAGAAAGCCATACCGATACTATGGTTTTTTGTTTTTTGTTTTTTTTTTACCATTGGAGGATATTCCCCAACTGGGACCATCAACCCATGCTTAGGTTTTCTTTTGTCCAATCAAAAAATTTCTAATCAAGAAAGGCACACGACATTGTAAACAATACAGACAAGCAAAAAATGAAATTAAAACATTAAAAAAATGTCTATGCCATCAGCCATGGATATCTAGATATGCATTTTTGGTGCATGGGTATATCGTTACACTTTTACTGTTTGGACACACAATAGGATGATACTATCCTATTGATAATAATCAGGTGATGCTTAATGTTGCACTTAAATTATTGTGAATACTGTTCAGTCAATCAACTATTACCTGGTTCCTAACAGCCAAATCAGACAATAACCATTGTATTTATTTTCCATAATATATTTAGTCAATCCAACTGTTCAAGGTTGTAAACACTGGGAAGAACATCTTTCCAATTAAATCTTTGTATATGTCCATAACTTCGTACATGTACGTACATGTAACTCTGTACATGTCTTTTTTTTTTTTTTAATTTTTTTTCAATGTTTATTTATTTTTGGGACAGAGAGAGACAGAGCATGAACGGGGGAGGGGCAGAGAGAGAGGGAGGCACAGAATCGGAAACAGGCTCCAGGCTCTGAGCCATCAGCCCAGAGCCCGACGCGGGACTCGAACTCACGGACCGCGAGATCGTGACCTGGCTGAAGTCGGACGCTTAACCGACTGCGCCACCCAGGCGCCCCTGTACATGTCTTAAGGTAGATCCCTACCAACAGCAGCAGCAACAACCGTAGAGATAATATTTACTGAGGACTTACTTTGTGCCAGGCTGTACCTAAGCACTTTACATACGTTATTCCATTTAATCCCTGTACCAATCCCAGTTTACCAGGTTAGAACACTGAGATACGATGAGGACAAGTAATGCACCCTCTAAGTAGTATTTCCACACTTCCCAGATCTGGCTGAATCCAAAATCCATTCTTTTACCCACCTGCACTATTTTACCACACTGGAGATGAAGTTTTCAGCTAAAACAATGTTCATGCTTCAAGATATTTGATGAAACTCAACAAATGGCCCTCCAGTTATGCCAATGTCCACTGTCTCTGTGTTCAAGGGAATGGTGTTCTCGGCTCGCCCAGACCCCTCCAGGAACACATTACCAACACCACCAACCCCATTGAAACACTGCCTTTAAGTTTGCTTTAACACCTCAGAAAGCGGGGCTATAAAAATAAGCAAAAGACCTGGGACTCAAATTGAACATAAAAGTTGTTGTAGATATTGTTTCTTGACAAACAGCCTCTCTAAACCACATAAATTGTCCAAAACCTCCTAAACCTTTGCTCTACATCACCCACATAGGACCGTAAAGGGAATATCACAAAGGAACTACAGGCTAATTGAAAAATCATTCACTTGAGATGCCGTAAGGATCATGCTCCATTTCTGTGGATGTATACAGAAACTAGAAACACGTGGAGTCCTCCGGAACCAAGCAATTGGCTGATCAGCAAACTCAAAAGGAAATCATCTGCCTTTTTCTCCCTTGCATTGCTGGATGTGCCCTTAATAATTCATGGGAGATGCGCAAAAACACATAACTCTACCGGGGCGATCAGGTATCCAAACTCCTTCCACCCCTGAGCCCAGGCTTCTCGCCTTTCAAAGAAAAGCTGCCGCATTGACTGGGTGGGAGGCCAGTCTACCACCCAAGAGCTGATGTTTCTAAAACCTGTTGTTCAAAGATCATTATCATGGTTTTCCATTAGCAAGACTAAGTAAACGCTTTCCTAAATAATCCTGTCAATGGTTTAAAAAATATATTTATTTTTGGAAGAAAGGCTCAATATGGTGCTGGCAGGGGGACTATATTGATCCTCATTTTGGAGGCTTTTTCCCCTCTGCTTTTTGGAGGGACAATTAATATTGACTGTACCTATCATTAATTTTCCACAGTCAGCAGGGGCTTTTAGGTTTTATAAGTATAATATCAATACAGACTGTCTTAGAAGCTCTTATTTATTTTATCTTTTCCTCCTGCATTCAATGTTCTCTACCCCCCAAGACAATACTTCACAGCTTTAAGGCAAGTGGCTACTAAAGAAAGGCATCCCAAGCTTGTAAGGAGGTGGGCTTTCTGTCTTTCTGGATCAGGATGTATATGGGAAATGCTGGGATTTCACAGATGTCCTGTCCTAGGGGGTCTCTGAGAGCAGAGACAGGAAAGGGAAAGGTAGACATAACAGGTGCACCACCACGCCTTTTTCTTCTCCCGCACCCCGGCGCACAATTCCCTACACCCCTTATCTCTGGGAAGCTTCCATGGAGCAGGCGCCCCACCAAACAGGCATTTTTCTTCCCGGGGAAACATCAATACTCAGTGTAATTATAGTCTGTGTTCTCTCTCTCACATCTTTCAGAAACTCTCTGTTCTTTCGAGAAGCCCTACGAAAACACCACCAAAGATGCCAACAAAAGCTAGAATGCGGCCTCTGTGACTCTGCTCAGGCCAGCGCGGCCTGGTCACTATTCCTGCCTCCCGCGATTGATCTCAAAGTTCCAGTCAACTCCCCAGGCTTCTTGGTCCTCATCTGTCCCCTTTCCCCTTTCAGACACACGAGCAACTGAGAGTCTGCTGGCTGGGCAGGAACATCCCTCCCCCAGCAATCTGTCCTCAGGCCGACGATGCACGATGGCACTCAGGTTTTCCAAAGCCATGGCTCAGAAGCACAGACATCCCCCACGAGCCTCTCTCCTGGGTGGATGTCCTAACAGGGATACCTCCTTTCCTTGCTCAGTCATGTATTCGGGGCCGACTCTGCCAGGTGCCGGGCTGTGCTCTAAACCCGTCTATCCTGCCTTCGAGTAGCTCACACCCCGGAGTGTGTATCACCTGGGGCCTGGGAGGGAGGGAAGAGAAGGGCAGGCATGGAAACATCACAAAAACAGTGATAAATCTAGGTTGCTGTGCTATCTGTAGGCTGGGTTACCTCGGGCAAGTTTCTAAAGTTCTCTGAATCACAGTTTCATCATCTCTAGAGCGAAGGTAATAAGAGTACCTATGATTAGGGGCTGTCGGAGAATTCAGGGAGCTCAGACAGGAGAGCGCCCAGGAAAAGCCTGGTCTTCGCTAAGGTCCCACGTTAGCTGACTTCAGCATTAGCGTTCCATGCTTCCGTTCGCTAGGAATTGAGACAAGTTGGTGGGAACCCATTAGAGTGAGCCCCATCTCAGACTGGGGTGGGGCGGTCAGAAGAGCCTTTCCAGGGTTGACGCCAAGAGTTCAGTTTTTAAGAGAGACGGCTGAGTGCAATGTGGCCCCAGCTGGGTGACGGCAAGAGCTGAGACCGGGGAGGTAGAGGTGGCAACTGCTCTTGCGGTCATAGCCTCAGGGCACCATGGAGGGACCGATGACTTCCAGGCAGGGTCGTGGCCCATGCAGAACTGGCTTCAGCAGCAGCAGCCGTGTGAGAAAGGTCTGGAGGAGAGGGCAGGGCTGTGGACAGAGCAGGGGAGGGGCAGCTGCTCCAGGCCCGAGCGGACCCCTGCCTGCTGTCTATCGTTCCGTCCACCCCTCTGTGTCTCACTCTTTCCATCTGGCTCCTCGCCGTCCCTCATAGCTTTTCTTTCCTCTTTCTGTCTGGTCTCTAGTCGTCTGTCTCTCAGTGTCCATGTGACTATCTCCCCCGGCCCCTCTATCTCCAACTGTCTCTCTGTCTGTCCCTCCCTTGGTGTCTCCCCCTCACCCTGCTGTCTCTGCCTCCCAACACATCTCTTAGTTACTTACTGTTTCATCTTGTTGGTCCCCTCCCCTGCCCATTGGAGTATCAGTACCACGGGGCTGAGATTTGCCACCTGTTTGCTCATGGGCATATTCCAAGCACCTAGAAATATGCTTGGCATGTGGTAGGCGCTCTGTGGTAAATCCGGCATCTGTCGTTATGGTGGTGAGTGTTAGCGACTGACTCCGGAGGAGAGGGAGCAGGGGAAGCTTCCCTGAGTAGGACCTCGACATCTAATTCCAATATGGCGTCATCCATTGCCTCAGATTAGAAAGTAGACAGAGTCTCTGGGGCCCCAGGAAGCAGGGGCCCAACTGGATCACAGCCCAATTAGTCACTCCATTCCGCTGGGTTTTGGCCAGGTGCCCCTTCTTTTTAGCTTCTGAAATCTAAATTATCAAAGAAGAAATAGGTTTAGGAATGAACAGGTAAGCTCAATTAAGACCACTGACAAGTAGGGAAATATGGAGACCAGTGCCCTTTGGTATTGCACATAGGGCTGTTTACGGTAATGTTCAGCCACTTGTCTCTGGAGTCCAGAATTTTCTAACCATGATACCTCAAGAATACGGGAGCTGATATCACTGGAAATATATACTGACTTAAGTCCACTGACTTAAGTCTTTTTTCCCTTGGACATTTGAAGTAGAGGTGATATCATCACTGGCCAAGAGAAACGAAGATCAATAAAATCATCCTCCAACCTTTTAGCAAACTGTTTATTCATTCAACAAACATTTGTTGGGTTCCTATTACAGCTGGGGATTGTACTGGATCCTCTGAATGCATCAAATCTAGATCACATGGAGATTTGGTCTAGAAGAGATTAAAAACTCTCCACACACGGTAACACAAGGGAGAATATGAAGTGGCATAAGAAAAGTAAAAATAAAGCGCGCAGGGTGATCAGAGCAGGCGGCATCTCTGACGGTAGATGGCTGAGGTGGTTCCGTTACAAACCTTCAAAGCAGGTGGAAACTAAGCTTCTCTGAGTGCATTCCAAAGTGTAGCCAACTTAAGTGGCAGTTTAGAGCTAAAATGCTACCCTAGGATGTCCCTGTTGCAAACAGTGGCATAATTCACTTATTTCTTCTGCCTTCTCTCTGAGTGTAATCAACATCTGGGGGCCACGGGCCAACCACACCTACTAAGCAGACTAGAATAAGAAATGACCAAGGTCCTCTCGGTGTTTGGATCCGTATTCAAGCCTAACTCACTAATGGGCACCTTCCTGTGTTCAGGGTCAGACCTCTGATTCCGCCCGGACCAGCGTGTACAAAGCATGCTCTACCCGTCAAGCCTGGACCCAGGTGCCTTGCATAAGCCCACTCTACAGACCGTGAAAGCTGTGGCTGGGAGGCTAAATCAAGTCATACAGCGGGTGAACGATGAAACCAGCTTCCCAATCCACGTGTGTCTGATTCCATAGACTGTGATCTTCCCCCCACATCAACGGTCAGCTGTTCCCTGGCTTAGTTCACAAGAAGCAGCACCTGCCTCCACCTTCCCTGTCCACCCACACCCTCCTACTTCACTCAGTTTCGGGTTTTGCCTCTTCTCAACAGCCTTGTCGCAATGGTGCCCACAACCCAGCGTGACAGTCCCTAAATTCTGCTGGGCAGCCGCTTAGATCCAATTCACCCGGCCCAGTTTCTTCTCAGAGATGGACTTCGAGGGTTCTCTGGAAATGAAAAGTATCAAGCGTTACGGTGTTCAGTGGCGATTTAAACAGACCAGCCAGTGGTCAAGCTCTCTCGTGGTCGGAGTGTATCTAGTTATCCCCTAGCAAGTGCTAGATCACTGCCACAGCACAATGCAAGGATAGAGAGACACTGCCAAATATCTGCTGTGCTCACAGTTCTGTGCCATTTATCTAACAGCTAATATAATATCAAGTGACAGTTTAAACAGGCCACTTTCACCTAATCTGCGCATGCTATATGCAAAACAGCTCTGACCCTGGCTTGATTCCTTAAAGCATGTAGGATTTAATTATCTCCCACTGTTATAGAAATAATGACAAGTTACTTAGTACTTTTAAGACTGATAAATAAAGTACTTTTGACAAGCGAGCGGAGAACCGACCCTGTTAACAAAGTTGCAGTATAAAATGGCCCTGTCCCTAAACCCAGGCTCTCCCTCCCTCAAGACGAAAGAAAACGATCCCTAGTCCCATAACACTGATCACGCCTGGTCACTCTTAAATGTGCTACACTCAGAGTAATGTGGAATTTCTTACGTGCTACCTGGGATATATTAACACACGCAGAGAGGGAGCGTGAGGAAAAAAGAAATAGAGAGATGCATCTGTGTATTTTATTAACACTGAACTTCAAATAAACACGTGTGGGAGTTTCAATGCACTTGACTATAGACCATCATCTTTATGTCATAGCTAAGGCCCCGGATTTGGAGAGTGCAGCTGAGATTTATCTGCAGTGATAAAATCTCCAGTTTCTCTCAATTCACATTCATTTCTCCCATCTTTCTTGAAGGCATAGTCTCTCCTCCCCTCCCCAGGAATCGCAGATCTGCTCCCTCTCCCCAGGCTCCCCTTCTAATCTTTCTTATTTAACTGAGTTTGACATGCCTCTAATACTTATTTGGAGCTGCCGGTCACCTCTGTCCAATGCCTCACCCTCGCAGATGGGTATTTGCCACTAGGAAAGGACGTATGGGTATTAATACAGGTGGTCCAGGAGTCTGCGAGGCTTCAAGCACAGCACACAGAGAGAAACGGAATAAGTGACGTTGCCATAGATATACTTAAGTTCACGAAAGGAGGAGCTGCTCTCAACTGACATAATTCTAGGTTTAGGTGATTTTTTTTTTTTTCAATCCTCATATAATTCAGTTGGGAAAGAAGCAGGAAAAACTTGTGTTCTGATGCTGTCACTGTCACTAGTGAAGCCAAGCCTTTCCCACGTTTTCCGGACCACAGTCTCCTTCAAGAATCAGATGAGTTACAAGTCCGTGTTTGCACATGCGTGGCCCCGCGGCTGATGTCTAACCTGACGTCCTGTGGTGCTCGGCCTGCATTACCTCAAAAACCTTGAAGTGGGCTGACCCTATAAGATTGAAATATTTCACATAAAGCCCAGAAAAAAAATGTGCTTCTCTTGAAAAGTTCAGAGGTCAAACAGTAGTGGGTCAGCATTCCCCTGTGGCCACAACTGGCTGATTGTGAGTAGCAACTTTTCCTTACGAGGGGGTGTGTGGTGTCCAATTGGCCACACGCCCTACCCTGTCCCAACTTCCCTCCCCCTGCCCGCGTCATTCATTTGCATGATCTGTGGGCCCATGAGCGTCTGATTCCTCCCATAAGCCTTCTCTTCCGAGAAATGTTTGTACACACAAAGTTCACTGCAAAGGTTCGGAGGTGGACGGAACCTTCGGTAAAGGTTGCCCACTATCCAGAGCTTCTTGAGCTCAGCCAATCTCCTCTCTGACCTTCAGAACTTCCTGTCTGTACATAAAGAGTATGCATGGGCATCAACCCCTTTCTCCCAAACTCCTGTTGCGTTTAAGTGAGAGACAAAACCTCTTGTCAAATAAGTTGCTCCAGGTAAGTGTGGAAAGCTCAGAGTTTCAAAACAAAAGAAAACAAAACAAAAGAAAAGATTTTTTTTTTTTTTTTTTATTCTGCAGACCAGGAAACAAGCCACTACCTATGGCACATTCAAAGACACCATGGGGAAAATTGGCAAATCTTTCGATACGCGCTTCCACCAAATAATCATCCACCCTCCGCTCTGAGTCATGGAGCGCCCACTTTGCACAACAGACAATCACCTGCAGCCGTTCGAAGGAGCCGAGCGTAAAGGCGAACAGCAGGATAAGAAATCCAGCCTGAGAAATCTCTCGGTCCACAATGCAGCCATGTGTGTTTCGGAAGAGAATCAGTACTCTAGGACTGAACCCCGAGTAAGAAGCTGATAACGTGTTTTCAGTTGCTCTGTGGGGCCTCCGTCCTGACTTCTTTCCCCAAAATTGTACAAATTGGGCCTAAGTATACATTAAGCCATTCACGTGCTGGCCATTTTCTACCAGGGCAGTAACGTGGTGGAGACACCCAAGGGAAGCTGTATTTTGGCCTCCTACTTGCGGTCTTAGGCTTAAAGATTTTAAAGAGGCCCTAATGCAACCCTCTCATTTTACAGAGAAGGGAAAACATTCAACTGAAGAAACAGGATAATGCACACCTGCCCCAGGCACGTGTGTGTATTTCTTCCCCATTTAGAGCCTAGCGTGGGCTACAGAACCAGCCTGTCTGCGTTCAGAGCTTGGGCCCGTCCTCACTCCCTGAGTCTCCTATTTCCCTTGACTGTGTTTTCTCATCTATTAAAAAAAAAGGATAATGTGGTATTCATCTCGCAGGATTGTGTGAGCAGAAAACGCAATGATTCAGGCAAAGGACGAGCTAGAGCGCCCAACACGTAGAACAAAGTAAGGGCTAACCCATTGTTTATTTTGCTTCTGAGTGAAATTAACTGGAAACCAGTGAGGGGTTGAGCCAGCTCAATCTTGGTTCAATTTGGGGGGGCCTCTATGCCAACGTACTGGGACACTGAGCAAGTAAGTTGACCACCCTGAGATTTAATCACCAGTCAGTAAGAGGCCAAGAGAACTCCACAAATAATGTGTACAGGACTGACTGGCACTAGGTCCCGCGTGTACAGGCGCTAAAGAAAAAATTAACCATTAATATTATTAATTTTTGCCAACCACCAGTTAAAGGCCATGTACAAAGAGCGGGTGATATCTTGGAATCTCGCCTTTCCAGTCACATCAGCACCAACAATGATTAATATTTGGCAAGTGCGTATTATCTACAAGGCACTATGCCAAGTGCATTCCAGGTATTGATTCTCTGAGTCTCCACAGCCACACGATATGACATCAGGTCATGTTATTATCAGCCCCCTTTTATAGATGAAAAGACTGAGGCTTGGGAAAATAAGCTTAGTCAAAGATATACGGCTAATAATTGGGGGAAAAAAAATTGGCATCAGATCTCACAGTTGTTTTCCTGTCTCCCCAAGGAAACAGAATCTGTTCTCCTGATGAGTTTTATAGCTGGCCATTTCTGCCACAGGGTTTAGAAATAAATGGGCAGGGATATTAAAATGATAGAGTTAAACTTAATTTCTTTCCTGGAATAAAAAAGCCATTGACAAAGTGTTTTTTGACAAACATGACCGTTGAGACGCATTGGCAAGTGGAATATTAACTGCACTAAATCTAATAATCCACCCTAAATCATTATCAACGTGCCACTTGGAATTTTGTCCTTGTCAAAATGAATGGCGTCTATTTGCTGGGCACTCACGCCATGCCAGGGGCCATCTATGAGCCTTTGAGATGTCACTGAATCCTAATGCCACACAGGTGCTAAATGACCTAGTCAGGACTTGCCTGGAGTCTATCCCACTCTATGCCCAAACCCTGTGCCCCATGAGTCAAAGCAGAATGTGCCACGGTGAACAGGGAAGGTCCTGGAAACAGCTGCCTGCCTTCCAACGTTGGTTCCTCATTTCACTAGCTTTGTGGCCTTGGGAAGTGACTCCTCACGCCTCTGTCCATCCTCCTGCAACATGGGGAAAATAAGCCTACCAAGAATTACTGCATGTGAGTTGCTTAGAGAAAGGTTGCTCAAAGAGTGATCTGTGGACTATGCCAGTCTGCCAGTGGACTTCCAGGATCCCCTTTGGTAGAAACGGTGAAAAATAATTGAATCTCTCAACGTTTTCCCTGCATTCGTGTCCAGTATTCTCCCATTTCCCAGTTATAAAGTTCTTTGCCTTAGCCTTTCCCTGGTCCTCTCCTTCCCTTTACAGAGAGTGTTTGATGGGATTTACCAGAAGTTTGGAGCAAAGATATATCTGGACTGTAAATCCCATTTCTCCATTGACAGGCTCTGCGCTATTAGGCACATTACCTATTGTCTCAGAACTTTGATTCTCCCATCTGAATAACTAGGATGGTAATGCCTACCTTAGAGCAAGGGGTCAAAGGGAATGCCATATTAGAAACAGTCAACAGATTTAACCCCCCCTTCTCTATTCTGTGTAAAGCAGGTGACATTGCAGTTAGTAGAGGTGGGTGGGGAGACGGAAGTGATAAGGTCTGAGAACTAATGCAACAGAGTCATTTTACTCTCATCATTTATTTAAAGCCAAGACTCCAAAATGTCCGCTAGACTACAAGAAAAGTAATAATAATAGGAAAGATAACATTTTAATACCATTGCCAAAAAAAAAATTCTCAGAGAATAAGGTTGTTCAGCTGAAAACCTGAGGGAAACACCCTATGTTAAATAATTGCTGGGGGGAAGCACAAGCTGCCAAGGACTCACCGTATGAAGGAGGTGGGTTGGCCTGAAAAGGGGTTTACAGAAAAACCAACATCAGCGAGATCCCGCCCCCATGCAACAGTCAGCCACCCGCCATGCGGACATAGTACCTCTGCCCGGGAAGTAAACGAAAGGGAGTGGACAATAAATTAACCCTAATAACCTCTTGACAAGGACAGCAGATCATTGACCAACTTACGTGATCCTAAAAGAACTGAATTAACTGCTACCCAATAGTGTTTAACAAGCACAGTCACTATTTGATTGGTTGCCGATGCTTTTGCTGGGTCAGAACTTCCGGTTTCAGTGGCGACTGCAGGTACCAGAAGAGAAAGCCACCACTGAAAAGGGATCTGGTGTATCTGAGAACTCCCTCCCCAGTCCCATCCTCAAAGACAAAAATACAGTCTCTGCCAGAAAATACAGTTCACACTGGGAAACATCATTTATAAATGGTTGATGCCACGAATCTGAGAAAGGTTTACATTCGGTGTAAATAAGTTAGATTAGAGAAGTTAATGAGCTCCACTACCCAAGCTGCTCCTTATTAATTCATACAACTCGAAGACATCCACTAAAAATAATACCTTTTGTGCCGTATACCACCTTTATGGAGATCATCAATATTTCCCCATAATAGAGCAGTTACCAGTCCCATTATTTCCCTTGATCACCTTCATGCTCCTGACCCAAGACACCGGCTCATGCACGAGTCCCGCTTGTGTTAAAATACCACTAGCCTTCCTTTCTCCAAGTGACCGTCCCCTCGATGTGCCCTCGCGATACCTCATCCAGAAAGATGTCCTCCTCCTTTCTGTCCAATCTACACTACTCACACTGGAAGGGAGGGGTGAAAGGAAGACGAAGTCTTAAAAACTGCATGAAGGCTGGCCTTTGAAGCCTTGTCCCATTCATTCATTCATTCATTCACTCTCTCACTCATTCTTGCCACAGCACTGTTGAGTGCCTGCTCAGTGCCAGGCACGAGGCTAGATGCTCAGGATACAGAGAAGAGTGACACCTGACCCCTGCAGGGAAGCAGACAGATAAACAGATGACCCAAGAAGGCAAACGCAGGGCCCAGTGGGAAGAGAGAGGAGGGTACCTAGCTCACCAGGAGAAACAGAAAGGAAGCTTCTATGAGCCAGGTCTGGAAGAAATAATAGGACTTGCCTGGGAGATGAAAAGGAGGCAGGCAATCTCATTTTAAAGGGACTAAGTCTGTGCTGCTCTCTGTATTTCTCTACCCCCAGCAATAGCACCGAACCTCACAGGCAACAGGTATTTCATGCAGAGTGAGTGAATTGATTAATGGCACAAAGGGATTCCCAGGAGAATCCAATCACTCATTGCCCATCAGTGTCTTAGCAAGCTAGACAGTGATCCGTTTCTATTCCTTTTGTGGCCCCTTTACACAGAAGCTGCTTTATGCTCTTCGCTCTAAGGTGTTCCCGATTCCATTTCTTACGTCGTATGCCACCTCATCTTTGTTTCCAACTGCCTATCATGAAAAGACAAAGAGAATAGGAAGAAAAGGCTCCTAAATAACACAATTTGTATGCGGCCCCTTTCAAATAACCAAGACGCCTAGTAAAAGAACTATGGATAGAGATGTCCATGCATATGCAACGGCGGCTCACCTCCACGTTCTGAAAACACAAGATAAGCACCGAGCAAGGATTTCTCAACCTCAGTGCTGCTAACACTTGGGCCAGATCATTCTTTGTTGCAGAGGTCTGTCCTACAGACGGTTAGATGCTTAGCAAAATCCCTGGCCTCTACCCACTAGACGCCAGTAACACTCCCCAGTTATGACAACTAAAAATGTCTTCAGACATGGCCAAATCTCCCTGGGGAGGCGGCAGGCAAAATCACCCCCAAATGGGAACCACTATAGGTAATGTGTTCCTTGAAAACCTCCCCTCCTGAGGGTCTCCATTGGTTAGATGTACAATCTCAGAAGGCCATCTCAGAATGCCAGTATTAAAAATGTTGTGGGGGCTCAACCAGCCCAACTCACTCAGGTCTGGCCTGTAAGGAAATGAAAGGTCATCGAGAGAAAATGGCTGTTCAAAAATCACCTAGCCAATGGTGGTAGAATAAGCCACCAGACAACAATCTTTCTTGTCTGCCAAACAACAGTCTTGTGGAATCTGGGTGGTTCAGCCGGTTGATCATCCAACTCTTAATTTTGGCTCAGGTCATGATCCCAGGGTTGTGGGACTGAGCCCCATGTTGGACTAAATGCTGAGCGTGGAGTCTGCTTCAGATTCTCTCTCTCTCTCTCTCTCTCTCTGCCCTCCTTTTGCCTCACGTGTGCACACTCTCACTCTCTTTTCTCTAATTAATTAAAAAAATAAATAAATAAATAAAAACACAGGAGCCTCTCCACCACACCATGATTCTGTAGGACACTCTTTTTGAGAAGTCCAAAAAGAAAGGAAGCTAATATTGATACGGCATCAATATAGGGGGTTTCTTACAATAACGAAGTTATAAGAAGAAGAAATAATAATACGAACAAAAACTAACATGCACTAAACAACCACAATGCACCAGATATGCTCCTAACAACCTTTTTGCATTTTCTCCCAACCTTTCGATGTGGCAGCCACAGAAATCCTGCAAGGTACATATCACCGGCTCCATTTTTATTGACAAGGGACAGGGGCTAAAGGCTAGAAACACTTTAAAGGCTAAAAACCTTGTCCATGGTCCCAGAGCAGGCCAGTAGCAGAGCAGGGCTCACACGGAGGCCCCAGCTTAAGACACCTCTTGTCTTTCCACACCATCCTGTGTCTGCAGAGCTCCCCCTGCTCCCAGTGGGGGCAGCTCCAAGCTGACCACGGTCCTACCCGTCCTGACTGGAACTAGCCGCACGCAGTTCCATTTAAAAACACAGGGGGCGCCTGGGTGGCGCAGTC
>NW_024412376.1:149491884-149496770 GCF_014898765.1 Herpailurus yagouaroundi | reverse complement strand
GAGAGGGAGACACAGAATCGGAAACAGGCTCCAGGCTCTGAGCCATCAGCCCAGAGCCTGACGCAGGGCTCGAACTCCCGGACCGCGAGATCGTGACCTGGCTGAAGTCGGACGCTTAACCGACTGCGCCACCCAGGCGCCCCAGTGTCTTTATCTTTAAAACACAGCTGATAATAGAAGTTGCTTCATGAGATGTTTTGAGATGCTTCCAAAAATTTAGCTACTATTACCATTCCCGGGTTGATTTAATTTTATTTTTCAGAGAAAACCGATCAGGGCCAAAGGTAAATATTTTAGAGGCATTAATTACAATTGAGTTAGCTATGCTCCCAGGTTCACCTTTGTCTGAGTCACTTCAGAATGTTTATGTAGACATCATCTAAGAAAGGCCAGATAGATGGTCTTTCCAGATCACATGGGAGTATCAGCTCCAATTTATTTACAGACGTGCTTGTGAAAACCTGTCAATATGGCAGTCAATTAGGATTTTGTTTTTAAGTATTATCCCTCTTACCAGCAGAGAAAGCAGGGCATCCCTAGCTGTATATTTGCGTGTGTCTCTTGATTACGGGCAGATTTTCCAATGACCTAAAAACAAAAATGAAAACGAAACCGAAAACAACAGAAAACCGCAGAGGCTTCTCCACACCCGAGTGTGATCCTCACCAGTATTGGTGCACGTACCTTTCTCAACCTCACGAAATTGCCTAAGCTTCTTTTCTCTTTGTATTGACGACCCATTGCAGGCATGGACTTTGATCGCTGCATATATTGCCTGATAGCCCCTTTATCCCTTTACCTGCCTGCCATCCCCGCCAGACCACAAAGCTGCTAAAGAGCAGAAGCTATGGCTTGCTCATCTCATACCCACCAGAGCTTAGCATGGTGCCTTGTACAAAGTAGGTACTCAACAATTTTGTGTTGACCTAAATATCCAGAATGATCCAAGCTGCCGCTAGCCTGAATGGCAGCTTTTTAAAAATCAAAGATACCCCTTTCTCCCAACACAAGCAGTCACTCACCAGGACACAGAGCCCAGCAAGCTGAGAATGGACTGGATTTCAGCCCCCCCTTGCCCTCTCGAACCAAGTCCCCTATGTAGTACACAACCCGCTCCAACACAAGTGGAAGACCAAGAGAACATTATGACCTTGTAGAGCAAAACAACACAGAATGCCAATGGCTTCACCACGCATCACTCTCTAGCTCGGGATTACTAACAGTCCCCTCTGTGAACCTAATCTGGATGTCTTTGTCACTTCTAGAGGAGACAACTGTAACTAAAAGGGTTCCCAACGACTATGGGGGTCAACCGGGGTACAGTTGTGCCTGCCCAAACTTCCCTTCGACAGGAAAGTCAGTAATACCCAGTCTCCATAACTTCCATACCTGCCGAGCCAATGCAATTAACACAAGGTTGAACTAAGAGTCTATCACTGATACCAATAATTTAAGGACCAGATACTGGAGTAATTGCCTCTCCTGATTCTGATCATCTAAGGTTGTTTGGGTCCAGCCTGTTCTTCTAACTCTCTCCCCCAGTGAGTCCCTAGTAAGAGAATTCCAAACTCAGGCCCTGAAATCATTCCAACTACTCTCCCTGAGAGGAATATGCCCTCTGGGATCCTCAGTGTAAGAAAGTCTTTCTACATGGGCTACTGGCTTGGGTTTTTCCTTTCGGCTCTTTTTTTTTCCTTTTTTTTTTTTTTTTCTCCGCCTCTAGTTGTGTTTATGAAAGCAAACGGCTACATTCGGTACTGGACCTATCCCCAGTTTAATTTCTATTTAAACCTTGTAAGTGCACCCCAGACACTGCACTGAGATGGGCATTCCAGAATCCAAATAGAGCAAGTGATATATGACAGAGGCGAGCAAATCCTCCCTCTTAACTCCTCGGCTTGGTGATTCGCCATAGAACAGACAGGCTCACCTCACGTCACCACAGAGATTTAATAGCTAAGAGCCATGGTGAGGCCTTGTCTTACACAATTTAATTACATTCACGAAATAGACAACAGTGCATTTACTGGCCCACCATTAAATATTATCATAAGTAATTTAAACTCAGCTTCACTTGTCCAAATATATGGACAAAATACATTCTGTCATCCCAAAGCTTTAATGTTCCCTCCATAACTGTGAATCATCGACAAATCCTCAGTAATTTATTCTGTTTTCCAACTGGAAGCATATCTTAAAGGAAGAAAAGTCAGAATGTGCAACACTTCTGATAGTAAACTTGTCCACCTGCTATCCAACATAAATTAAGGAGCCATACTTTAGTGATTCAATTACACCACTGAGTAATTGAAAATACGCAATTACAAGGAGTTGAGGTTCTTATGAGAAATATAATGTCTGCATTCCAGATTCCCTAGTATTTGATTTATAATTGGAATATTGGCGTAATATTCTACATTTGAGAGGAATTGCTCCCTTTTGGATAGTTCTTGAATCTGAATATTTAGGGCTACAAAGGCCCTTAGAGCTCATCTTGCTTAACCCTTTGTTTTATATACGAGGTATATAAAGCTCACAGACCAGTCAGCTTATAAATTGCAAAAGGAACGCTCAAAAAGAGGCTGTCTGACTCCAATTCAGAAAGTTTAGCATCGTGGTCAAATTCACATCTCTGGAGTTGGACAAAATTCAATCTTGACGATCTACAAGCCACTTAATTTTTCTATGCCTTTCTTCTGAAAGATGGTAACTCCTAGAGCAACTAAAGACTATTATCTGCTTAAATACAGATGTCTTTGCTTCTTCCTCTGTTAAATAGAGATGATAACCCCGAAAGCAACTAGCAACAGAGAGCAACGCCTAGAGCTGCTGACAGAGTGTATTTTCTTTTTTTTTTTTTTTAATTTTTTTTTCAACGTTTTTTATTTATTTTGGGGACAGAGAGAGACAGAGCATGAACGGAGGAGGGGCAGAGAGAGAGGGAGACACAGAATCGGAAACAGGCTCCAGGCTCCGAGCCATCAGCCCAGAGCCTGACGCGGGGCTCGAACTCCCGGACCGCGAGATCGTGACCTGGCTGAAGTCGGACGCTTAACTGACTGCGCCACCCAGGCGCTCCCAGAGTGTATTTTCTAAAACACTTAGCGTTGTGCTAGGCTTACAATGGTAGGCATACCAATTTTTACTCAATAAAAAATTAGTTGCTGCCACCACTACCACCGCCACATGTCCAGTGCTGGTCACTGTAGCCTTTCATGGTCTTTTATTTCAATCATCTTGACATTCTCAACATCCAACCAATGATTTGACCACAATAGAGCATGATGACTATTCCACGGTGGCCAAAAGAGCGTTACGTCCTATCCCAAAGATGGCACATCTCACAGCACCCGTCTCCAGTTTGCAAAACTGGATCCCTATTCATCTGAGAATATACTAACTGACCACTAGACATCTAATGCTGGAGTCACTTCCTGGGTTCTATGCCGACTAGGTCTGTGTGCACCAGGCACAACACCTCACCAGCTTAGTCTTCCTGTGCCAGCTGTCCCGACTCAAACGCACACAGATCTGCCATTTGAGCTCTGTAACTAACAGCTGTAGACGCTGCAACTTGTTCTTCGTACGCGAATATTTTTAAGATCACAAATGATTATTCCCATCATGGACCTCCACTCTGTCTCTTGACCAAGAAAACCACGGCTTCTTTGAAACCCAAAATACGCACATGTGATCAAATGCTAATTTAGCAATAAACAGGAAATTGACTTCAAATCATCTCTCTGTTACTCTAATTGATTAACAGTCACATGAAAATTGATAACATGATTTTCAGCAACAGAGCGTGTGGCACAAGCTCGTCGGTTCTATTGGCTTTGGATATTGACTTCCTTCCAAATAAAGCTTTTTAAGAGTACATTAGTGAGTCCGCTAATAATCTTCAAAAGCAGTCTAATTACAATAATGAACTCCGTACAATGAGTTAATGCAATACTGGAGCTTACAGATCTGAGTCTCTCACTGAAATAAAAACAAAGTACAAATTCTGTTGAATATTGTAGATAGTTTTGTTTCACTAGCAGCAAATAAATGACTATGGTCCTCTTGCTTCCCTAGCATTCTAGCAAAATATGCTCACATGATATCTACCTGCCCTAAACTTTTCCCAACATCCATAACACTTATCTTAACATAAAATTAATTTTAAGCTGCTGATCCTCTAGGATTCATACAGCTCAATTAGAAACCATCAAAAACATAACCAAACATAACGTTGCATTGGTCTAGATTGTGACTATTTCTAAACCGAGAAAGTTATAAATGCAGTACTTGGATTCAGTTCACGTTGGCAGTAGGAAAACAGACATCGGGATTATAATAAAGTATGCTAGCTAAGTTTCACTGCGCTGTTTTCCATTTGTTCCTCCAGATCTATACTTCATCCTCCTCTCCACCTGTGCCCCTGAAGCTGACATTTAGACACTGCGTCCACGGGCTTCCCTGCCTTCCACTCCTGATTAGACTAAGATGCTGAGAGGCACTGAGGCCAGGGGGAATATGAGGGGGGTACTTTCCCAGCAGCTCCCTCCTGGTGGCCACAGGTTGAAAGGGACTGCACTCCACCACTGAAGGCTGCATTCCTGAGAGGTACCCTATCCACCGGCTATAGCTACAGCTGTCTGGGTTCTCTAACAATTTCCGTCCCCCAGCAGCTTCAGGTCAGAGGTGATCCTGGCCTCATACTGCTGCTAGCCTCGGGGATTCGTCACTTGTTGGTTTCCTTTAACCCTTCCCACTCTTTTAAAAATAGTCTTTTTATTAAACTCTAATCCCATGTGAGTTTGCCATCTCTTAACTGTCAGAATCCTGACTGATATGACTACCTTCCATTAACCGAGTGGTCCTCTACCTGTTGGGAGTTACAT
>NW_024412376.1:149483647-149491784 GCF_014898765.1 Herpailurus yagouaroundi | reverse complement strand
AGAGAGAGAGAGAGAGAGAGAGAGAGACCTCTCTCTACCAAAATGCACATAGTCACATGCATGAGAATTTTCTGATACAATTTGAAAGAACTGACAGATACCCTGAAGCACATCCAACGATCCCAAAGTATACACTCCTACCATGTATGGCAAGATGATTTTTAAGAAAACACCTTTATTTTCAGATGTAAATTATGTGGGTACCATGTTGTTCTTTAAAGAGTCCTACTCTGAACATAAGATTGTAGAGTATGAAGTTATGAAAGAGCACCCACTCCTAAAAAAAGTCTCCAAAAAAAGGATAAATAGAAAATACATTATTTTATATTACATATTTCATTTTACCTCTTTCCTTATTTTTCATATCATGTAAGTATTTACCACTTATACCCTTAGAATGTCTTTCCATCAGCCAGTGTTTTACTTACTTGTAAAGTTTATTATTCATCATTTCGAGTGCCATCAGGACTACTGATAAGTAAATGTCTTTAAAAATCTCCGAAAGGGATTTCTTAAACTTTTATCTATCAGACCCGCTCAGCATTCCAAAGCCTGATCTCTAAGGATGCTGGTGTGTATTCAGCTGTTTTTTTTTTATTAACACTGGTGGCTTCATAATATTAAAAATGTATACACCAAGTTACCCCAATAGAAAACATGCATGAATTGTGATGAAAAATAAATTCCACCTCAAATAGCCACCCTCTCTGCCTCCATGGTCCAGAGGAGCATCCCTTTATAGAAGACGACAAAAAAAAAAAAAAAAAGAAGAAGAAGAAGAAGAAGAAGAAGAAAAAAAAGAAGCCTCAAGTCCAACACTCCAGTGTGCTCGAATCTCTTAAGGTCTCTATCAGTGGCTATTAAAATTTAAAGTGCACTGCATAATACTTAACTGTAGAAAACACATGCTACTTATCCCATATTCCTTAAGCTACCAGCAGCTTAAGTTATTCTGTGTGGTTCACAGGAGGACAAAAGAACCAATGCAATAGATGTGAGACCATATAAATGTCAACCAAGGAGCATATGGAAAAAAATAAATAAATAACCTAGCTGTTTTCCTTTGTCAGTCATCTTAATGACCCTGTATTTAAGAGTCACCTTTTTTATAAGCTTGTTTAAAGACCATGAGATAGTATATATAAACTTGTATGTGCCCGATGGGTATATAAATTATTCTTTTTTAGCCACAAAAAATAAGATGAACATAAAAGGTAGCTTTGGTGTTCATAATTTTAAAGAATGCATGAATATATTAACTCCATAGTTCACCTAGTTTATTAGCAGTGGAGTGCCTCTCTTTATTATCCTACATTATTTTCTTTGTTAACGAAGATCTCCTATCTTTAACGATCTTTGGTGACTATCTTTAACATCAATCATCAGCAGGCCTGCGAGCGTGGTCTGTCCTAAAATGTTATTTCCGTCCCTCATGATTTCCTAATCTGCTAACCTTGTAGGCAGCTATCTGGGGTCAGCAAACTGTGATGTATGTCCTCCGTGCATCCTTTCCCCGCTCCGACTCTCTCCTACTGCATCGGGACATGACTTCTGTTTAAGCTTAAAAGAATAAACATGCAAACACATTCAGAAGTCTAAGCTCTCTCCTTGCCGTCTTCAGCTCACAGAGGGATCCTACCCCTGACTCCATCCAACACCCTGCTGCCAGATTAACCTTTCCAAAAGCAAGCCCTGACAGTTGGTCCCTCCCCCAACACATCAAAACCCTTCAAGAGTTCTTCTTGTTCCATGAAAGGAGAAATTGTTTTAACTCTACAGCCTGGGATTCAGAGCCCTCAATAATCTGGTACTGGCCTTACTCTGATTTCCACTTTCCTGTTTGGTGTTACTGGGGGCTCCAGATGGATTACATCACCATTCACTGGAGGTGCCATGTTCTTTATGAGCAGGACCTAAAAAATGTTCTGACATCTTCGGGCCCTCCAGCCCAAACCCCAGTGATTTATCTGGTAGTAGTTTACCTATTCGTAAACTTACTATATCTAGTTTGCCCATTGGTAAAATGGAGTTAATGATAAGTAATTATGAGGATTAAATATGTGAAATACTCAAAGCACAGATACAGTCTTTGTGTTTTGTTGTGGTTATTGCTTGTATCCCAAATCAGTTACTATAGCGTAAGGGACTTGAACATTGAGTGGGATTTTGTTTCTTTTTGTACCTTCCACTGCCACTACCCCAGTACAAATAACTCACGAAGGGACAGAGGAAGGACATATGAAAGAAACTCCATGCCCGCAACTCTGGGGCAAAGAAAGAACCAACGTTTTCACATTCTGAGTACATCATCTATGCAGATCAATTTGGCCTGGAAATGCCATATGTGAACACTGGCTTTCACTTAACAAAGAGTGTTAAATTGGGTCACTGCACTATCACTAATTGAATTCTAAGAGATGTCAACCATAACGCCTAGGCTGAAGCTCTTTTGAGCAAGATGGCAGCTGAGGGTAACAAGGATCCCCGCTGCTTTTACCAGAGGAACCGAGTCTTTGAGTAGGGGCCCATTTCCTCCTCTCCAGCTTTCCCGAGTGCGCACTTACATAGAGAGCAAATGAGGTGCCACTTTGTCGTGTTGGTCTGCGGTTTCTCACGAAGCCTTCCTCTTTTAAAAGACCTTGAGGGTCAGACTCTAATCTGAGCTGTACTGTGATGAGTCTCTTAAAAGAACCACTCTGATGCCTGCCAGCACAGCGGAAAGTATTAGGAAACACAACTCATTAGTCAAAATCATGGCCACTTCCCAGAAATCTCACATAGGACCAGAGCAGCCATTTTGTTTTCAGTAAGGAATACACACGCCTCACAACCATCTACCAAGCATGAACAGATTTCATCCTATCAAAAGACTGTTTTCTTCATGCAGAGCTTGGAATGAAAGATCTGAGCTGAGGCACAGTCAACTGCTCTGAGACAGTTTAGCCATCATATACACTCAGTCGGCAGAACCTCTGAGCCAAGGGAGCAATTGGGTCCATCTCAAAATGACGTACGGTGACATCGAGTTCCCCCAGAGCACAGGGCACCCAGTTAATTGGCAAGGCTGGTCACCAGAAAGCACACGTCACTCTCCGGCAGCTGGAAGGCCACTTGGGCAACACCCAAAGAAATGTTAGGAGTGTACAAGAATTGCCAAACTCCCTGCATACAGCTCACGTGACAACCAAGAACAACTCCTTATTTGCACTTGTCTTCGGCACTTCCCAGGCAGTGCTCATGGAGCGGGAGAGGTAGGTCTTTCTGCACAGCCAAGTATTTTAAGCCCTACTGAGCACAGAGGTTCTCCGGGGAACTACCCACAGCCTGCAGGGTCACTGCTTCCTAATTTCCCCAGGTGGTACCTGATGACTCAGCAAGAGCCTGCATCTAATTCTTGCACAGAATGGATCACCCTAGTTCCAGGAACGACTATTAAAGCCAGAGGACCTCAATACATTCACTAACCATGTGAACTGGGGTAAGTTCCCTTACTCACTAAGCCTTAGTTTCCTCTTCTCTACAGTCGAAATTGTGTTATATGAGAATGAGACTATGTATAAAAATAGTCTTATAATTTGGCAATATGAAAATATTTGTAAATTAATGTCAGTTTAGATGCTGAACAAGGATATACCATCCTTCTCTGTCAAAATGCCTCTTTCTATTTGGTGCCATTAGATAGCACACTGTGCATTATTAGTTCCCTGGGACTGTCTTAACAAAATGCCACAAACTGAGGGCTTAGAACAATAGAAATTCAGTCTACCACAGTTATGGAGGCTGGAAGTCCAAAATCAGGGTGTCAGCAGGGCCATGCCTTCTTTTTAGGCCCTAGAAGAAGAATTCTGTGATGGTTAATTTTATGAGACAACACGGCAGGGCCACAAAGTATCCAGATATTCGATTAAACATTCTTTCTGGGCGTGTCTGTGAGAGATTTCTGGATGAGATTAGTATTCGAATTGGTGGACTGAATAAAGCAGATTGCCCTCCCATTGTGAGTTGGCATCATCCAAATCCATTGAGGACCTGGTTAGAAAAGTTACGAGAGAGAGAGAGAGAGAGAGAGAGAGAATTTGACTGGTTGAATGTGGGCGTCAGTCTTCTCCTGCCCTAGGATTGGGACTTAGACCATAAGCTCTCCTGGTCTCCAGGCCTTCAAGTTTCAACTAGAATTTGCACAAGTGGTTCCCCTGGTTCCCAGGCCTTTGGGCACAGATTAGAACTATAAGACCAGCTTTCCTGGGTCTGCAGCTTACAGAGGACACATTATAGGACTTCTCAGCTTCTACGATTACAAGAGTCAATTCCTTATAATAAGTCTCTCTATAAACACACACACACATAATATTTACAGGTTTATTATTTATACATGTGTTACATATTTGTATATATACTATATTATACATGCATACATCTTCTATTGGTCCTGTTTCTCTGGAGAAACCTTTCATACATTCCTCGTCTTTTCTAGTTTCTAACGGGTTGCTAGCAGACCTTGGCATTCCTCAGCTTGTAGATGCCTCTCTCTAATCTCTGACTCAGTCTTCATATGGCATTCTTCCCTGTGCATCCGTGTTCAGACTTCCCTCTTCTTATAAGGACACCAGTAATTGAATTAGGGCCCATCTTGATCCAGTATGACCTCATCTTATCTTGATGAAATATGCAAAGATTCTATTTCCAAATAAAGTCACATTCACAGGCTCTGAGGACTAAAACGTCATCGTATCTTCTGGAAGACACAGTCCAATCCTTAAAAAGCACATTAGGCATCCCCTGACCTCACAGGTTAAAAACAATACAACAACCAACATATTGGCTGTATCACATAGCCCAATCAACCAAAAGACTTGTATTCTTCAGCATCAACCACCAAGCATTGCAAATTATTTGTTTCTGGCTGATTCACAGGGCCATCAGGGCCATGGCTCAGCTGTAGGTGCCAAGCACTATTCTCGACACATATTAAGATCTCAGTAAATGTCAGATGAACAAGTCCTATGAATGGATGAACATATGGACTATGGATAACAGTAGACATAGAGTAATAGCACCCCCTGGATATTCCAAGATAATTCCGATTGTAACTATGCTGGCCCCACCATTTCACGTGTGCACATCAGAACATTCGTCCTAATACTGGTTTGGAAAAAAGGCTTACTAAAACACAGGAGTCAGAAATGGGGAGTTTTGTTCTTCAAACTCTTCATGGCCCCTCACAAATCTCTTCTCCTCCTGTTTCTTCTTTCAGCGAGTGACAGTTGGGAGTTCTTGACCCTTCTCCATCAATTTTTGTAATCTTTATCCTTTTCCCTCCCACCCACTTAACCCTGTACACTCAAACTCTTCCACATGCCTCTATCAGCCTCCTCTTCTCCACCCCCACACCATCTCTTGGTCGAGGACTTGTTGCATCTCCGATTACGCCCTTTGCCAATGTGAATTTTTGGCCCCACCGATTTTTCTACTACTACCAGACTCATCTTCGTATTTTGCAAACTTGATCATTCATTGGTTTAAATTACCTCGGCAACGGTCCTTCCTTCGGGATTAAATCCAAGATTCTTAACATGCCATATGTGCTAGACACTGCTGGCTAGTGTTCATCAAAGTTCATTTCCTCTTCTCCTGGGCACACAGCTGGAATTCAAGGTCTAGCCTTCCTTGTAGTTGAATGTGACCAGGTGAGTATGTTCCTGGCCAATGGAACATGAAAGAAAATGACAGGCGCTATACCCAGCCTGGTCCCTAAAAGTCTCCCAAGCCATCCCCGATGCTCTTTCTCCTCCAGTTTTCCACTAGATGCAGGTCTGCTACAGGGCCCTGGGGCCCTAGGAAATGGTAGAGACACAAGACAAAAGAAATCTGGGTTCCTGGATTAATATTGAAAGCTACCCGCTACACGAGTGAGATATTCATGTCTACGGTATTAAGGCACTGAGTTGTGGTGGTTGTTTATTAGAGCAGTGAGCTTACTCTTACCATTGCACCATTGGAGGCTCTCGTTCTGGCCTCTACCTACCTCTCCCCTCTCATCATCCATTCATTATTCCTTTCTACCTCATGCCATCTTTCTGCCTCAGTGGACTACTGTGGTCTCCAAACTCATGGTTTCCATCTTGACTTTGATTCCATTAGAGTAACACTCTCTCTACTTAGGATAGTTCACTGCCCCATCTCTTTGCCTGACTTACTTGTCTTTATCACACTTGTCACAGCTTGACATATTGTGTCTATATTTCTTTATTCTCTCTTTCCCACTAGAAATTAAGCCCCTGAATATGAACTTTAATTACTTCATGTTTATCTGCCCAGCACCTTGATTAGCAGGGTCTGAAGTAGAACCTTAAATATGTCCTGAAAAAAATGAATAAATAACAACTGGTAATTTCAAGTGTTTATAGTGCGCCTGGCATGTGCTGAGATATATCTCTTTTAGTCCTCATAAGAATGCTATGAAATAGACTATTCCTTATCCTCACTTTACATATTAGGAAACTAAAGTCTCTGAGAGATTAAGTTCCTTGCCAGGTTGCCAACTAGTGTGTAACAGAGTCAGGACTTGAACCTAGGCAGATAGATACAAAACCCTTGCACTTAACCTCTAGTTCATGAATCAATAAATGGTTTGTAATTAGTCCTTTTCAACCAACGGCAGAAAAGAGCTCAGGGTGGAGCCATCACCAGACCTGCCCCAGACCACTCTGAAAGCTCAGACACCATCCAAAGATACGATTTACGAGCACACACGGACAAGCTATACAATTCCCCATTCTTAATGTCACTCTTAATCTTACAGAGAAGAAAGTTAATAATATCATTCCTTGAAGGTAACATAAACACTTAAAGTGTTTTCTTTCCAACTCTTCACACTTTACACGTCACTTCCTCTGCTTTTTCGGCTTCAGTGCCATTGAACTTAGTGGGTAAATGGGCAAATATATATCTCCAGACCATACTGAGCATGTCTTTAGATGTGCTCAAGTTTCAAAATGAATGTCACTCATGTTACAACCTCTCAGGTGCTTAGAAGTATTAACAATTTCTCTTTTCCTTTGCTATTTTTCTCTCTAGGCTATCTATGCTATATTACTTCCATCTTTCTTCGTACAGTAAGTCATGCCCTCTAATCCATTTATCATCCTCGTCATCCTTGCTTGCAGTATTTCTTTTTCATCTTTCTCTAAAAGCAAAATGGTGCTCTAATATAAACACACACATATAGAGACACACACTCCACAGTCTCAGGCACTCCAAAACCAGTCCTTCCATCCTAATTCTCTCTTGACAACGGCTGACATAATTTTTGGCTTGCCTCTTCCCCAGCTCTGCTCCTTGGTCAACACTTTCCTTCTTGGCCTAGATCTGTCTCTCTCATTGTTGCCCGATTATCCTCAGTAGTCACAACTGGCTCTTTGATATGCTATAATATACATAAGTAAACACATCTTACAGTCGAATTTTTTCAAAACTCAAGAATTCCAAAGAGTGATGGACATAAGCAACTATAAATGGATCCTTGCAGCACCCTGTGAAAATCAGGGTTCAGACAGGGTTCAATCCAGTCTTTCCAATAGCGATGAAATGTAGCATCCAAATGGTGCCTGTGAGAATGCTGTCTATACCAACTGAGCCTAGAGAATTTATGACAAAGAAATAATTCTGCTTTGCTATCTCATGCCTTTTTATAATTGCCCCGAAACTGTCCATAGATCTTATTTTCCTCCCGATCGTCCGCGGCTCACACTCTGATCTTCGACACCAATCTCTTCCAAGCTATCAGTCAGTTAATTTGATAAACTAATTCTAACTAATGGACATTAAGGAAAAATTTTCCTATCTTTAGTCAAATGATAGCATCTCTGAATCTCAGTTTCTTTATGTGTAAAATGGAGATAAAATTCTGCTTTATGCATTTCTTTATGTAAGGAATTCTCAATTATCCATATGCTTATTGCAGTAACAACACATTAATTTTCACAGCCTCTTCCCTTCACTCTTCTCCCTAACAAAATAATTCTAGTATTGCCATGTTCTCCTCCTATGAGCTCCTGGAGCATTATATATATATTATATATTATACATTATTATATATTATACATTATATATATATATATATATATATATATATATA
>NW_024412376.1:149456727-149483247 GCF_014898765.1 Herpailurus yagouaroundi | reverse complement strand
TATATATATATATATATATGACAGCCCAGGATAATCAGGAAGGGGAAAACCTGAGAAGGTCCAAAGACAGGATTGATTCTGAAAAAGGTAAAAATAATAGGTTCAGGAATGGGGTAGGGGTATATCAGTAGCCTCCTGGAGTGGATTTGGGACAAAATCTGGAGAATAGAAAAAAGAGTGACTATGGTCTGTGTGAAAACAAAATAGGAACAGAAGGAAAATATCGTGGGTCTTTTCCACGTTCTACTTTCTCAGCATCTGTCCGAGAAATAACAATGAAAACTGAAATCAATGGCAATGATTATTTTCCTTTGACTTGATCCTCGCCAAGACTGTTCTATAAGAGGTTTTGGCTTTGTGAGGGTTTCATGCAGACTGTTCACTTTTGCATTATCCAAAGTCGTGGTTGTTTGCATCTCCCCAAATCCAGAATTGTCCACTTCCACCTTTGCCCTTTTGAACAACTGGCTCCCAGCCATAGTCACTGTCCACTAAGGGATTTCAGAATGACATTAGCAAATGCTTTTAGAAAGTGCATCATCCTACTGTGAAGAAGACAAGTACTGAAGCACTTCAAACCCAAACCAATAGTTTGAGGATTATCCACAAATGTGATTTATCTGAATTCTTCTCCATTAGTGTACTTAATCAAGGACTGTGTGGTGAATCACATATTTCCATGGTTTCTAATGTTCATTCTGAAGATTTTTCTTCATGAATTACTCCCTTGTTAGCTCTTTAAGAACCCTTGAAATAGATGACACAGTCTTGCTGATTTGTATTGTATGCTTTGGTAGCAAGTACCAAAGCCACTTATGTATCTTTCTGACTCTCCCATCAAAAATCTCCTCAGCCTTGGCTCCTCTAAGTTTCTCGTCTCTATAATTTAGTTACAGAGGTAGGCCGAGTAATCGCTCATTAATTTCCTCACATCACAGTTCTCTGGGAGTCTGGCTTCCCTCTCCACATGAAGTGACCTGTCTGGCCACGTGTCCTCCTTCCCTTTCTAATTCCATCGTTGACATGAAATACTTGGGTTGTGGTTGTTTTTGGCAGAGTGGAACGTATTTCTACAAAATGCAAACTGTCCGGGGCCAGTTGACTCTTAAATAGTCAGTGACAACCAGCTTATTTCAAAAGCAATTTTATCAGCCTTGCTACCAAATCCAATGAACATTTTATTTAGAATCTAGTCTATTCATAGAACTCTATCCATTCATTCCAATATTTTATTGAATGCCAGGTAGTATACTAAAGAGCAGGGCATCTGATGAAAGATATGCTTCCTGCCTTCCAGGAAGGGGTTTCAAGAGAAATATCTTCATATTTGAGAAAAACGGGACACATTTTTCGAAAAAGACTATATCCTATCATACGCGATATCAATAATAATGGCAGCCATTTATTGTACACTTATGCTCTGCGGGCTCTCTCTATGCTAAAGGCTTTAGGCTCATTCTCTCTTGATACCCACCACAGACCTATGCGTTAAGTGCCGTAGTTATCCCCATCTTACAGGTAAGAGAACAGAGGCTTAAGGAAATTAAGGCACTAACCCAAATCATAGAGCTTACCGGTGGCAGAGCTAAAGTTCTCGTCTCTACTGTCTGCATTTTCGAGTTCTAAAATGTACAGCCAGCATGAGTGTGTCTGGCACTCATGCCACCATTGTGTCACTCGTAACAGCGTTTGGTTAATCATCAGTGAGAAGAGGGGCTGGGGAGACAACAGTGCACTGAAACAAGTTTGAATCAGGAAGCAATGGGAGCAAGGAGTGGATATGCAGGCCAAGGGAGTGGCCTTGGCCTCTTCTGGGAAGCCAGACTGTGGAGCGAACACTAACACCTGCCCGGGAGGGGGAAGGCACTGAAAGCTTCTGAGCAGGGAACAAACTTGGTGAGTGTGTCACCCGGGGACGACGGTTCTCAGCAGTGATGGCACAGGGAACCAAAAATCGGAGGCCTTGAGACCAAGCAGAAGGAAATAGCAATAATCTATGGGTGGGGCAACCATGAATTAAGAGAAGAGGCATCACAAAAAAAGAGTGGGCAAGATTTGAATATTAGACTTTGTGGGAAGGTATAAACAATGATTCTAAGGCTCTGGAGCAGATGGCTATGACTGCCATTATTTGAAAATCATGTAAATCCGACAAAGGTGTTAGTTTGAGCTTGACAAAACAGTTGGTACCTAGTAGACTTTCAGATGTTCTTACACAACTAAAAAATGGAGGGACAGATGAGTACGTGAATGAGGTCTTTAAAAAGCTGGATCTGGGGGGAAGCGCAAAGCCTTTCAGGTAGACTCCAACCCCATAGAACTGCCCCTGGGAGCAATCCACATTCCTTGCACTCTTTCATTTATTTTTAATTTGCCCCTGTGGTAGCCAAGCAGACTGATCGTTCTTCCTTTCCTCCATATTCATTTAAAACTCCTTTCCTGAGTTATTTCAGAAAATGTCGTAAATAAACATTCAGATTTATAGAAGTAATTCATATATATATATATATATATATATATATATATATATATATATATATCCTGTTGTGAAGCCAGATTTTTTTTGAATCCAGTAGGATTTCTCCGATAACAAGAAGACACAAGCTATACCTCTATCCAGTTAATACGAGGTGACTTTTTTTAACTCTCCTTCAGAATACAAGTCAAATCATAGGATCCAAAGGGTTACCCAAATAACCTAAGGAATTATTCTGATGTTCTGCACTGGCTATAAGGCACGTATGAAAAAGGAAAACAGAAGAGCCAGTAGAGTAATATGGGTGAGAAGTTGTACTCACAGAAGTCTAGGTACCAGCTTTGACTACCACCACCACTCGTGCCTCAGGAGTGAGAGAGAAAGACGGAAGTTGAGCGAGCAACGAGAAAACAAGGAAGTGAGTCAAAGTTCATCAATCCTAAATCTCTGAGACCACGAAAAATGGAATTTGTTGATGGACCCATCCATCCACCCAAATGCTGTGTGGCGAATACGAATGAAGGTTCCGAAGTCAGATGGATCTGGGTTTGAGTCTCAGCCACCCTTGCCATTCACTGAGTGACATGGTGGCAAGAGGCTTTGCTTTTTTCTTCCTCAGTCTCCTCATTTGTAATATGGAGATAAAGCCTCTGGTTAGTTGTGAGGATTAAATGAGATAATGTGCCTAAACTCTTAGCATCTGGCTGGTGCACAGTAGATGGCTCAATAAACTGTAGCTATTATTCAAAATGGTCTCAGACTGTGCTAAGTACCGAGGTGAGTCGAAGGAAATCTAAGCCTTGCTGCCTTGACCCTGCACTCCCCACCTGCCTCAGCCAACAAACGCCTGCACATAAAGCTGCTTCAATCGTCAGAACACCACGAGGACACGAAGGGAACGAGAAAATGTGTGGAGTAAATTAGAAAGACATACGCTAGTTACTGGTCTAGCACTGCAGCTGCTCTGGATTAAGGAGATTTGGGTCATCAGCTCCCCAGTGTTGCTCAAAGTCGGGTTGAATTGTCTAATGGAGAAAGGATTAGAGGACACAACCAGCTGTCGGAGGTATTGAAATGATAAGAATCTGAGTGCGATTTTAAGGAGAGAGAGCCTAAGGAGGAAAGAAAAAATGCTCATTTCTATATGTATAGTCTTATTGGTTACTGAGGACAGGTGGTGTCTGGGAGGGAATGAAACACACTCCCTCTTTATAGCCTCTTAAACACACACACACACACAGACACACACACACAGACACACACACACACTGCATGGGCACTTGGAACAGGGGTTGGTTGGAGGAAATAACCCATCTGAGATCACAGCCAATTACTGATGTCTTGGGAGAAAGGAGAGTTTTTTGGAGATGTTTATTCCACTCGCATTTTCAACTTTATGTTTTGCATATGTGTATTTAGAGTTTTCAAATACCACTCTCTTCTCTCTGTCACTAATCATATTTGTACTCGGGAGAAAGTTACTCTGTAGTGCGGTAGGTGCTTGAAGATACCTTGTCAATTGAGTAAAATTTTTACATAATTTACATTTTACATACATATTTAACTCTCATGGTAAAAACATAATCTCACTCAACTGGTAAAGAAGTCACTATTAACATACTTTATTAATAATGGGAGGAATCCTATTTAAATAAAGGAATGTAATCCCTTTAGAACCTGAAGTCAGAACATTTAACACCTAGCAATTGTGCTTTAAGGCTTATTTCACGAGACCTATCTGAATCCCAGAAATGGTCGTGAAGCGAGGAATGCTTTTAAGCAGGCAGATGACTGCATCATAGCAGCAGTAGTGACTATAGAAGTATAATCCTGGGGCGCCTGGGTGGCTCAGTCGGTTAAGCCTCCGACTTCGGCTCAGGTCATGATCCCACGGTCTGTGAGTTCGAGCCCCGCGTCGGGCTCTGTGCTGACAGCTCAGAGCCTGGAGCCTGTTTCAGATTCTGTGTCTCCCTCTCTCTCTCTCTCTCTCTGACCCTCCCTCATTCATGCCCTGTCTCTCTCTGTCTCAAAAATAAATAAACGTTAAAAAAAATTTTTTTTTTAAAAAGTATAATACTAATAGGAGGAGGAGGAGTGGCGGGAGAAATAGTCCTAACGTGACGAAGTTTCCCCAGGCATTGTTCTAAATGTGTCCTTGGTGTTACCACACTTAATCCTCCCAACGCTTTGAATTCAGTTCTTTATTATTCCTTTTAACAGAGGAGTAAGTTGCGACACAACAAGGGGGTTAAGCATTGCCCCAGATCGTGCAGCTGCTAAATGGCAGAGCTGGAATTTACCCCAGAAAGACAGGAGGACCTGAGATTCGTTTAATACTTCTCTAGAACACACAACACTTGCACAACTACGAGGAAGGTGGGCTTGAATTCTAGCCCACATCCGTGTGCTTCCAGAGCACAACCCCTGATTATGAGACCACAGTTCATTTTCAAGAGGCTCCCGTGGCTTTTGGGCAAATGTTATGCCGAGGGACCGATCTCATGAGCTCAGAGTATATGACCTACCTTCCTCGTCCAAAAAGTAGCTATGAGTTAGGTCTGGGCAGCGATGGAAAAAAAAAAAAAAAATGAATGTGCATCAGGGAAGTGGTTCTATAGGCCTTACTTGAGAACTTTGCTCATTTTTGGAGTATAAGTAGGAGGGACAGAAGAAAGGAGGGAGAGAGAAGAGAAAGCGTTTAATCAACACCTACTACGTGCCAAGAAAAGTACTCAGGACCTTATATGTAAGAACTTGTTTCATTGGAGCACAGAGTTCAGAAACAGAGTCACAGTGTGATCAAAAGGCAGAATTGTTAGAGACTCGGCTGGGAGAGCGGCAGTCGCATGCCCCAAGTCACACCCTGTGTTAATGCTGAAACCAACACTGGACCAGCCCCCTGGATTTCCCTCTGCCCAGTCTCCGTGTGTGCTTCCAACTCCAGAGAAGGCGTCTTCGCTGCGCCTTCCTGCTTCCCCCCCGGTGCCTGGCACAGATCACATCTCAGCTAAGACATTCTACCCCCAGGATTGATTAGTGATGAAGTCATCAGTCAGAATCAGGGCTACCCTTTGTCAGCTGAACTTAAGGGAGCAGGGGTGGGTACCAAGTTTGACTGTCCAACGTACCTAAGAGGTTTTGTTTGTTCCCATTCTTCCTTTGGGGAGAAGAGGCCAGATGTTATGAGCTAGATATTTTTACACCCATTCCATCGATGAAAAAACTGAGGTTCAAATAAGTTAACCTAATGTTATGAGCTAGTAAGTGACAGATTGAGGGCTCAGCTATAGGACTGGTGAACAAAAATTTCACCAGTGTCAGTGAAGTGCATACATTTACATGTCTATTCCTTTCACCTTGAATCGAAGATAATACCTTCTGTACTAAGAAATCTTTACAAAGGCATGGTCTGAGCGTGGTCTGCTCAGGCTGACAGAAAATAGTCGTCCTCCTTCCAGCCCTAGGAGTCGTCACCAGGTTGGTCTCGCCTGCCCAATTAGGAAAACTATTATGGCACCGAGAATGACCTGCCCTATTGTTGTTTAGCTTATTTTTCCTTTGCTCTTCTTAGAACAACAAAGGAATAATATCTTTTCCACGCTCATACGCGATGTGCAGAGCTCTGTTTCCCTGAGAAGGTATATGGCAAGTGTTAGCCATTAAATGGGAAAAGAAGGGTTTCCAATTCTTTGTTGATATGCTGTCAATATGGCCAGCACAGGAGGCCTTACAGAACCGGAAACTTATTTTTCTAGAAGGGCTCTAGAGCCAGCTGAATGTGAGTATAACCAGCTGTGTAGCCTTGAACAACTTATCTCCTATCCCCAAGCTTCAATTCCCTGATCTTTCGTTTCCAGCTGCACTGAGGTATAACTGACAAATAAAATTGTAAGATATTTAAAGTGTACAACATGATGACTCGCGTTTACATTGCGAACGGACTCCCCCCACTGAGTTAATTAACACGTCCATCACCTCGCGTATTTACCTTTTTTTTGTTTTGTTTTAAGAGAACGCTTAAGTTCAATTTCCTGACTTTCGAAATGAGGAAAATAAGACCAGCTACAGCATAGGGTGGTTGTGAGGCATATAAAGTACTTAGGATCCCACGTCGCACCCACTAGGATGGCTACTATGAAAAAAGCAGAAAATAACAAGTATTGGTCAGGGTGTAGAGAAATCAGAACCCTTATGATCTATTGGTGGAATGCAAAAATGGTGCCACTACTATGGAGTACAGAATGGTGATTCCTGAAAAAAGTAAACAGAATTACTGTGTAATCCCATAACTCCACTTCTAAGTATATACCCAAAAGAATTGAAAGCAGAACCTTAAAGGGTATTTTATACCCGTGTTCATAGCAGCATTATTCACGACAGCCTGAAGGTGGAGACAACTCAAGTGTCCATCGATGGACGGAAGGATAAGCGAAATGTGGCATACGTATACGATGGGATATCACCGGGCCATAAAAAGGAAGGAAATTCTGACATATGTTACAATATCCATGAACCTTGAGGACATTATGCTAAAGGAAATATGCCAGTCATAAAAGATATATACGAGATGATGCCACTTACACAAGATACCTATAGGAGTCATATTCATAGAGACAGAACACAGAATGGTAGTCGTCAGAGGCTGGAGGAAGGGGAGAGTGGAGAATTATGGGTTAATTGATACAGAGCTTCAGTCTTGTAAGACGAAGGAGTGATGGAGGCAGATAGTAGTGATGGGTACCCGACACTGCGAACGTACTTAATTCCACTGAAAATACACTTAAAAAATTAGTGAAGACAGCTTAAAAAAGAAAGTCATGGGAACAGCCAACTTGGGGGAGGGAGAACAATGTCATAATCAAAATACCTGAAATGAAAAGAAAAAAAGGACTGAGTACAGTGCTGACCTATTGCGTGTTGAACTGTTGGTAAAGATGGCGGAAGGTGGTGGTTGTTGAGGTTGCAGCCGAGACGGGAGAGGTAGTAACGTGATATGAACGTGGCATGTGTTACGTCTCTCTTCTTTAGAAGAGGTTGGCTTCCGGAGAGAAAGACGCGGGCTTTAGATGTCAGAATGCAAAGCAACACTGAATGGGTCGACTTCTTTTATACAAGATGAGCCTCTATGGCAGCTGAATACAGGTAGCACACGGAGAGGCCCAGCCTGGTGTGGCAAGGCATAGCATTTGGGGAATTGCTCCAGAAATTGGAAAAATGTGTTTTAATTAGGTTGGTTGGTTGGTGATTCCCAAAGCAATGGGCTCTGAGGGGAAGGCAAGGGTGAGCATGTATGTGCTTGAGTACGCACCTGCAGGGGGCAGGGGGGGTTGGTGAGGGGAGTGATTGAGTGGAAGGAAGAGAAACAATCTGCTATAAACAGCCCATTAGGCTCTGAGCAGGTGATACAAAACAGAGAGTGAACTCCTGCACTTTGGGATCCTGGGAGTCAGTGATATCTTCCGTGGCACCCGATGCGGAGCCTTGCCCTAGAGGGATGGCTTGGGGCGGGGGGGGGGGGGGGGGGGGAGGGGGGTGGCCCATTGCTGCCACACTTCCTCGGCTGACTCTGCCTGTTTCGTATCTTCTAGGAAGGCTAGTGAGGTAAGCATCTCATGGGCCAGGGCTAACAACAATAATGAACCCCCAGGAACAAAATTGACTGAAAAGAATAAAAGTTTTAAAGTGAGACAGTTCTCCATCGTTTCTGTCTCGGGCTATGTTGGGGAAGGTTGAACACAATTTTATTGAGAAATCAATTGTAACTGGCACTCTGCACGATCCCTGGCAGAGGGCACTGATAACAGGCTCTCCTGAAATCCGCAAGCGAATTGACTTCTGCTGCCCACTTCCTGACAAGCAAGCCCGAATTCAGGGGCTCCTTTTCCTGTCGCATACCCAGGGGGACACTGATGTTGTAGCCCCCTCCTCCCGTTTATAAGATCAACAATGAATCTGGAAAAGGCAACAGAAGGGATGAGTTCAGGGCAGGCAGTGAAAAGCACGGCTGAGCGGACAAAGATAAAAATGCAGATGAGAGTGTGTGCTAAGGACTGGGAATCTCCAGGATACAGTTGCCCAGAGAAAAAAAGGAAAAATAACCGTATATGTGTCTGTGGTGGCAGCAGTGGTGTTGGAAGTGCTTTTTTATTGTGATTTACCAATAAAACCCATCAAAAGATGTCTTCCTACGCTGTCTTCGTGTTTATTTCAGTCAAGCTGTACCACCTTAACCAAAGAGAGAACATGCCAATATTGTGGCTGTTGGGGGGGAGGGTGTGAAATCTGAACAAAAGCCATGAGTTTCCAGGAGCAAAACCTAAAAATGTGCTTTTTAATGCAATGCTCTACTGACCTTTCCAAGGGGAGCAGCAGCTGGCCTCAACAGACTCATGGATTACTTTCCTCCGAATTTGTCCAACGTATCGATGCAAATCCACCCAAAGTATCATTTATTTAGGTGGGAATTGCAACACTGGAGGCTTAAGGCCCACCCAAGTGTACCTCGGAGTGTCCCGTCCCCGTGACAAGGCCGAGCAAATGGCCGTCAGACATCGCTTACTCCAAAAAGCCGGTAAACTTCATACTTCGCAATTCATCTCACGGACAAGCACCCTGAGCCTCTCATGCTCTTTGGTGTGGGAAGGAGAAAAGGAAGAAAAGCCACGTTCACTTCCCCTTTGACTCTGTGCCCATGCCCATCACTTCCCAGTCCCCAGTCCCCTGTCCTGGGCACGGCTGTGGCTGTCACGCACTCTTGACAGGGGTCCCCTCTCTGAAAAATAGAATAGCATCTTCAAGACAAGCCCCACTACAGCCGAACCGCCAAATGCCCTCAGTTTCCCAAACGTACTCACATTCTGGGTTTGGCGCCCCAGGTGAGGATTGTCTACCCATCCCCTCCTGGGGTCCCCAGCTTTCATCAACCCATATAACATAGATCCCTTTTCTCCGTGTTATTCCCAGCGGCCACCAAAATCTAGGGCAACATGGCCCAAAACAATCATTTCCTTCAAATCCCAAAGCCACTTGGGTCCCCATCTCTCAGGACACTACTCAAGAAGGAGTCCCTTTGGGAGTGGCCTCGCCACACCTCCCCCACACCTACCACAAGCACACAGCACCTGCCTTCCAGAAAGGTTCCCCACAAAGCTATTATTGCAGACTCTTGAGCTGACCGGCAGCACATGGCTCTAAGCTCTGAAGATCCAACTCAAGAATGAGAGAACTTCACATGGCTAAAGCCCTAGGAAGTTCAAAAACGAGCAAGCCGGGAAAGTGTCACAGTGAAGAAACACAAAAGTTGGAGCTACGTGCTGGTTATGCATACAGCCACACAGGCCGACCCTGGAAACCAGCTTTCGTGCATTTTGCAAGCAAACCACTACAGAGCACAATTTCAGGAAATATATGCCGTTAAAGAATATTACAAGCAGCTTACGGCAGTAATACCTATAATTTTTCATTCATTTTAATATGCCTGTTTTTCACGTTTAGAATTTCTAGTAACTCTACCTTATTATGTTCTCTTGGTTGATGTGCCTATATAATCGGATAAACATTTGTCTAATACCGGGTTGTGCTATTTTTAAAAGTACTTTTGTGGAACAACAAAAACAAACAAATAAACAAAAAAAAACACTATAAAAACAAAAGCATCCAAGCATTGCCTTTTAACGTTTAAGCCTTTCTAAGGTTGGGGAATGAAGCTATTTTTTCTTTCAAAAGGGATTTTAAGGAAATGCTTTCAGATTGTCTGTTGATTACAATGTCCTGGCCACTTAGACTTTTCAAATCAAGTCTTTTTTTTTTTTTTGGCCAAGTGATAGGGGTAAGGGCAGTATTTGTGAGGTCTTCCTTGGAAATGTTTATATAAATGTCTAAACAGAATAGCAATGAGCACATATTAGTAAAACACACACACACACACACACACACACACATTTAATGAGTGATCGCTACATGCCAGCATTTTACATGAATTAATCCATTTAATCCTAACAAAAATCCTGTGAGGTCTATATAACATTTAACCCCATTTTTAATTTTAAAAAAAATTTTTTCCACGTTTTTATTTATTTTTGGGACAGAGAGAGACAGAGCATGAACGGGGGAGGGGCAGAGAGAGAGGGAGACAGAATCGGAAACAGGCTCCAGGCTCTGAGCCATCAGCCCAGAGCCTGACGCGGGGCTCGAACTCCCGGACCGCGAGATCGTGACCTGGCTGAAGTCGGACGCTTAACCGACTGCGCCACCCAGGCGCCCCTAACCCCATTTTTAAAATGAGGACACGAAGCCTCACCTACTATATACAAGGCACAGTGTTAAATATTCTACATACATTATTACTTTAATCTTGGCAACTCTCATTATCGTCCTCATGGCATAAACATCTTTATTTTTTCTAAAAACTGAAGGAAAAGAGAATTAAAGAGTTACAGGATATGTCAAACATCACACAGGGATTCAACCCAGAGCCACCTCCTTCTAGAATCCACACTCTTAACTTCCATGCTAACTAACATGGCTGATAAACTTTCTCAACAAACCAACCCAATTTTCACTGTTCCAGACTACAATGGTCGAAGGCGGTTGGGTTCACGGTGCTAAAACACAGGCACTTTGGCTGGGATCCAGGTTTGGCCCGATGACTGGACTCCATTCACGCAGGCAACTTGGGAAAGGCTGCGTGCGCTGATGTGAGCAACTCTGGCCAAAGGGAATGCCAGACAAGTGTCTTAGAAACTGTATGCAATTTATGGTAACCACCACTCCATTTCTACTTCCTTGGGGCTCACACGACCACAAGAGGAAGAGGCAGACCCTCTATCCCTGCAACCACCAAGACCTGTCTTCGAGATAAGTCATTTCGCACAGGACTCAAGACCAGGAGAAAAAAGGCATATGCTAAGCTATGGCACTACGGGACGGTTGGATGGAGGGAGGAGGCTTCAAGCTGTTGAGTCAGCTTGCTGTGGTCCCTTTGGATCCAAGCTCTTGCACATCCTGGTCTCTCTGGCTTTCTTCTCAGGACCATCGCTCTAAATTCATGCTCACATGTGGCATCTAGGCCAGGCGTAGAGCTGAAATAGAAACCAAGAGAAAGGAGGCCATTGAGGTCTCCCCAGTGTGAGTACAGGTGTCCTCAACCACCTGCTCTCAGCCTAGCCAGCTGACCAGAGCTTGGCTTCTGCAGAGTTCAGGCAGGGGGGTTGGTCACTGTCTCGATTATTCATCCAATATGGCTTATTTTCCTTTGCCATCTATATAATCTTCTTCAGGCCCTTCATGAGAAGAAGCCATCATGTCTACAGCAGGTCTGGTCAAGGCTCTGGCACACAGGAACCGGAACTCTACCAAATAATACACCACATCCCAAAACGTAGCCTACAACCTATTTATACTCCAAGCAATAAACCCAGCCCTTTGCAAACTCAGTCCTGGGATTTTGTTCCAACACTACTGATAAAAATTTGAGAAGTAAGGAAATAGCATGACTTGGCCCTAACAGAGCAACGTTGATGTCTTCCCCTGTAATGGTACTCCAGATGTGCTACAGGTGACAATGACGTTCTTCTCATGCCTGCAGGAGGCTCTTGACACCTCCTAAAATTCCATAGGACGTGACTATAACATTCAACTAGATCAAGTGTTTCAGAACAGCTTTTGTTTACCCATAAAATGAACCAGGTGGTCACCATCCAATTCCTAATAGGTACAATGTGCCAGCCTCATCAAAGCCAGTTTGGGGAGAGCATAATCTGCAAGGAGAATTTCTCTGACATGAATCACCTCTTCCTCCGTGCTCCCACAGCACGGTGTACCAGTCTCCCCGGCAGCTCAGCTCACACAACCCCAGAATTATTCATCTGCATGTGTGCCGCGCCCCAACTAGCCTGGGGGGCCCCCACCGGCCAGGCAGAAGCTCTGTTCGATGCGGCTACGCGTTCTCGGTGCCACACAGTCTATGGCCCATTGTCAGAGCTTTCCAAATGCTTAGCAAAGCACCATGCTACCCACTCTCCCAGTTTTCTTCTGCAGCCAGACACTTAGTGCTGGAAGCTAAAACTGCGGCATTGTCTCCTGGTATCAACCCAAATAGTCAGATACGTGCTTCAAAATGGATGCTTCATCCAGAAATGTCTCTAACCCACTTTTTTAAAGCTATGCATTTGCCCAGCGACAGAAGCGCCCACATTTACACAGGCGAGTGCAGAACGGCCTCTTATACCTCCTGAACAACTACAAAGTAAGGGAAAAAACATGCCCATGGTTCTAGAATCCTAAGCCAAATTCTCAAGACTCCATCAAATTAGATGGTATTCTCCTCCCGGCCTTCATCTTCCCAGGCTGAGAGAATTTCTATGGCAAGGGGCCACAGCAAGGTGCCTTTCTAGGGCAAGGTCTCCCTTCTTCTTGACCATTTGAGACGTCCCGCTGGCAAGTGGACCCTTCCATACTTTCGGAAGGTTCCATAACTGAAACTGTCCACTACGCCCCAGCCATGGACCCTGAGCTGGCAGATTTGACCGGCAAGGTTAGCAGAAAAGTAAAAACCTGAAAAGGCCATAAGAGCCAACTCCTTCAAGCCTGACAAGGGGAGAACCAAAGTCAGAGAGAGGAGACGAGACCGCTTGTCCTGCCTTCCTCCGGCGTGTTCAGGGCATACTCTGTCTTCTTCCGTTTAAACAAAGGGCATTCTCCCATTCTGCCAAGGGCTCAGCCTACTCTTCTGGGATCTGGCCCAGGGCATGGCCCCACCACTCAGTAGGTAGGGAGTGACTTCTGCCAAGTCACTTAACCACCCAATCTCAAGTTCCTCATCTGTAAAATTGGGATAATATTTCTCAACCGACATCCCAGGTTCCTAGCGATAAATATTAATGTCCGTGGAGGGCTTTGAGATCCCGGGGTGAAGGATGCAGCAGAGTGTTATTTTTATGACGTTGCAGCTTCCATAAAGCATCAAATTCAATGAGAAAGAGGAGAGAGGGGGCACTGGGCTGGAACCAAGAATAATGCAGGCAGATGCTGTTCGAGCTTCCCCCTAGTGCTAATGCATCTCGACAGTCACCTGCAAGTCTGCTGCTATTCCAGTCCCGGGGCTTTCATTTTTACTGGTGACCTCGTTCCGTGCTTCCCCATCCCCCTCTCGCAAGCATCGGAATCCCTATTTAGCATCATATTAATATGGAGCTTCATAACGCTGATATGGATCTGTGTATTACAAACATCAGGGGGCCCGCCTGGCAGTCTGCTGGCACCAACATGCTACTCAGCAGGGAATCTGTGTTCGAGACTCTGGAGTGGGCCAGCCTTCCGGAGCTGGCCAGACGCCCACATCCGAACTGCCCAAGCAGCAACCCACCCCCCTCCCTCCTTTCCCTCCCTGGAGAGGCTTTCCAGGCGCCCAGGCACCAAAAAGTAGCGAAGACTGCTGTGCACAGACCTCCGTGACCAGAAAAGAAGCTGATTTTATTTGGGGATAAAAACTTAGAAAAGGAATCCAATAAGAACAAAGAACCGAGAAGATAATTCAATGGAAATAAGACAGGAGGGGCGGAGGTGGTTACAGGGCGATGCCCTGGCTCTATAACAAGTCAGTGACCATTCATTCTCGGCGTGCCCGGAAGGCCTTTGGTGAAGGGTTGAGGAGAGGGGACCAGTGCGGACCTGCGGCAGTGAGGGATCGAGGGGCGATGAGTCCACTGCTGGCTGCGGTCGTCCCAGTGCCGGGGTTGGGGACCGGGGGCCAGAGGGAAAGAGGCAAGGAGGGGAGGGGAGGGGAGGGACTCTCCCCCTCATTCTCCGGACCCGGGAGTCAGAGCCATCCCGAGGGTCAGCAAACCACGACAATCAGACCTGGTTAGAGCTGTCAGAGAACAGAGGGCAGCAGCCGGGGTTTGGAAAAGATGCAGGGGAGGCTCTCGACCAGAAAACGTGACGCCAAGAGCACTCAAGATGCTCACAGAGGTACACACCGGGCAGCTGTCCTCTCTCACGTGCCCACCCACCACCACCGCCCCTCGTCTTTTCTAAACACCGCTTCTCCTTCAAAATGCCCTCAGCACCTCCCTTTTTCTCAGACGTCATCTACGTAAAAGACGGTCTTTTCTGGACTTTTACAGTGCCGACACGTCCACCTTGCTCATTAGAAAATGACTTCCCAGGGGCGCCTGGGTGGCGCAGTCGGTGAAGCGTCCGACTTCAGCCACGTCACGATCTCGCGGTCCGGGAGTTCGAGCCCCGCGTCGGGCTCTGGGCTGATGGCTCGGAGCCTGGAGCCTGTTTCCGATTCTGTGTCTCCCTCTCTCTCTGCCCCCCCCCCCCCGGGAAGCCCTCTGTCTCGCTCTGTCCCAAAAAAAAAATAAATAAACTTTGAAAAAAAAATTGAAAAAAAAAAAAAGAGAATGACTTCCCAGCCTGCCTTTTCCTCACGGGCCTCGGTACAATCCAGATCAGTGGATGGTGGGGGTCAAAAAAATGGGGAAAGATAAAGATTATCACTCTACAACATAGGGGTTCCGGGGACGCTGCCCTAGCACAGCACTGAGAAAGTTGTGCCTCAAACTCTTTAGAGAACAAATTCATTCAACACCTCGCAACCTGTTTAGGAGGAACATTTATTCCCCACTTGCCTTGTTTCTATGGTGGAAGATATCATTTAGGGCAACACTATTGGCTTCCCTCACTCCATGCCTCTCTCTTCTCCATGCTGGGAGAAGGGACTTACTTGATGGACACTTTGGAAGAAGAAACCCGACTCGGGTAGCTTCTGGGCTCTCTCATTAAGACTTGCCTACCTGTGTCTGCTCCCCCAAGCAGGAGTCCTGCTCTGCAAGTATCAGGGTTAGTCAGTTTAATTCTAAGAAAGACCCCGCAGAGCCATGGCAGGCTCTTCGTTCAAGATTTTACCAATAATAGCACTGATATTCTGATCTTCTTTTTAATTTTTTTCTTAATGTTTATTTATTTTTGAGAGAGAAAGACAGCACAACTGGGGGACGGGCAGAGAGAGAGAGAGAGAGAGAGAGAGAGAGCATCTGAAGCAGGCTCCAGGCTCCAAGCTGTCAGCACAGAGCCCAATACAGGGCTAAAACCCACGAAGTATGAGATCATGACCTGAGCCAAAGTTGGACACTCAACCAACTGAACCAGCCAGGTGCCCCTGATCTTTTGTTTGTTTGTTTGTTTGTTTGTTTAAGAGAGAGAGGGCACAAGTGAGTGAGGGTGGAGGGAGAGAAAGAATCCCACAAGGGGCAGGGAGAGAGAGAGAGAGGGAGAGAAGCAGGGCTCACCCAAAGTGGGGCTTGAGCTCCCCTGATGCAGGATTCAAACTCACAAACCATGAGATCACGACCTCAGCCAAAGCCAGATGCCTAACCAACTGAGCCCCCCAGGCGCCCAATATTCTGATCTTTGGCTGATTGCCTCTCATGTCTACCTAACACAGGCGAAGCGATCCCCCAAAACCCCACGTAGCCCGGCTGGTTCTGCTGTTGCCATGACCTCAGTGTGGCTAAGAAAAGAGGTGCGCTTAATAGAATCCGTGCTTTGCTTCTCTTGGACTTCCAGTAGGCCAGTTTCGTGCTCGTCTGTCCCGGTTGGGACCGGCCTTCGGTCTAAGGAAACATCTACTGAGTCCTTACTCTAGAGCTAAAACCTTCATGTGACTTAACTCCTTGACCCCTCCGGAAGACCCCACGAGGTCAGGCAAATTGCCTCCCCTGGGTTCCAGGTGAGGAAGCTGAGACCTGAAGAGCTTATAGAGCCCGTAAGAGACAAGGACGAAAGCCAACGTCGAGCCCACGTGTCCGTGCCTACACCTGTCGGCTCGCCACGCTGCTGCCGCCACACCTTGGACGCCCAGGTAGAAATGAGGATGCCCTCGCTCCTTCTCACAAGCTCTGGGGGGGAACCTGCCCACGGGATGCTAGGTTCCTAGCAACCCCGGGAATCAGAGCGCTGATTCCCAGGGTGAGTGGGTTTCAGCCTCCAGGCTGCACACAAACGTCAAGCTACTCCCCTCTTTGCCGTTGCTCTCCTCGGGTGCTCCCCGACGCTCTGCTCTCCGCTGTGCGCCTCCCTGGCGGGGGTCCTCTAAGACTCACCCCTGCCAGAGTCGCGCAGGGGAGGCCGATCGAGGCCGAGCCCCGAGCTCCAGGCCAGTCAGGTGGAAGGATGCCTGGAAAGCAAGCGGAGTGAAAATCGCCTTCCACAAACCAGCGCCGAGTGAGTAAAATAGCCATTTATTTTTCGGGTGGTGGTGGGAGGGGGCGATGGTTCGTTTGCAGGGGAAGCAAAGAATATTAATATTTTAGAATTTGTTTCCGTCGACAGGGGGTTCTCAAAGTAGAATTACGACCCTCTAAAACGGAGCTGACACAAATCTCGATTAGCATAATGGCACCGCAACGCCATCAAAGCCCCGTTAATGCAGCCCTCTGTCCAACTCCGAACACCAGATAAATGGAGCAAGAATATTATTCAGGGGTCTGTCCCTCCATCAGTGAGGGGGCTGTTTGTATGCGGGGAACACCCATTAGTGCTAATGGGAGCTACAGATGTAAATCCCCAGGCACGGGGAGAGGAAAAGGTCCCCTGGGACTTGCCGCCCGAGAACCCATCCCCTGCGATAGGTACTTGGGAGCCAGAAAGTCTGTCCTCATTAGCACAGCCCCACTCTGCGAGTGATTTGCAACCTCACCCCGAGAGTGAGAGATGGAGCTCGTCTTTCTTTGCCATGACACCCACAGCCTCTCATGTTTTCTGCCTCTGGATACCGTGCCACCGAAACCCAGGCTAAGACAAATGCATTTTAATTTGCTTTAGGCAGTGAAGGCCAACACACATTTCGGCGGAGAAAGTTATGTGTTTTAATTGCTTTATATAGACATAGCATATGCCCTGACACAGTTAAATGATTAACAGATTACTCCAAATGCCTTTGGCATAGAATATCTATACGTTCATTAGCCAGAACGATTTATCTTCTTGATAAAACTAAAATTACTTATACAGCAGGTTTATTTTCCATGATTAATAAATGATAAAAATCTAAATTATCCATCTGAAATGTCTCTTTTCGGCCATTAATCTCACATTTATCAGCTTCTGTGATACATACTATTCATACAAAAATTCAATTTTCCAAGTATTTTAATTTGCTAAGAAAAAACAAAAACCCATTTAATGCAAAGAAACATGTCGATTGCTAGGAAATTCTACAGCGCTGCCTAAATCGTCCGGGAGCGGAAAGACAGTTCGCTGTGAACATGCTTTATAATAACAGATAAGCGGGATCCTGTGGCATCCGCCAGCATCAAAATGCACCCCCCCCCCCGAGTGATCCCTCTCTCAAACGTGTGCCCACTAGCCAGACCTCAGAACTAATGGAGAATTTGGTATCCGCCCGCGTGCGCTCCAAAGGACAAAAGATCACGCTCAGAAACAGAACTGGGAACGTACTGATCTAGAATCCACTAAAGGTCAAACACGCAAGCCTCGCACGTGTCCAAGAAAGGGAGCTTGGGAAGCACACGCCTAGCTGGAGGGAAAGCCTGGGGAATTAGATCCTTCTGTCAGCTTTTTAAAATGTTTAAGACCGTCTGTCCTCCAATTAAACTGATCGAGGGAGTCCAGGATGGTTTGTTAGAGACTCTGCTCCGGAGAACACTCATTAAAAGTCCCAAGGCTGATCACGGACTCCAGGCGCAGGCGCTGGGCGTCTGCTGTCAGCTGCTCCTCTCTCTGAATTCCGACTGCCGGAGTAACTGTGGAGGCTGAGCCGAGCTTCCCCCGCTGCCAGAAAAGGAGGAGAGAGACATCTGCCACTGTCCTGAGTCACCTGGTACTTACCTCGGTGACTCACTCTCCCGGAGGGGCCAGAGCGGAACGGCTCCCGAGAGGACGTGTGTGCGCCTGCGCGCGGTGTGCACGCTCACTCGTGCTCACAGCCAGGTCCTGGGGCCTCCCGTGGGGCTCCCGCGGGAGGTGCCGGGCAGAGCTCAATGGCCCGGACGGACTGATAAAGACGGCATGGCAGGGGCGCCTGGGTGGCTCAGTGGGTTAAGCATCCGACTTCGGCTCCGGTCGTGATCTCGCGGTTTGGGAGTTCGAGCCCCATGTCGGGCTCTGTGCTGACAGCTCCTGCTTCGGATTTCGGGTCTCCCTCTCTCTCTTCCCTTCCCCCCTTTTGCGCTCTCTCTCTCTCTCTCTCTCTCTCCCAAAAATAAAATAAACTTAAAAAAAAAAAAACCAGAGGGAATTGCAATACAATGGGATACATACCAGGGGGAAAGAAGGAGGCTATGCCTTCTGGAAGCGGTAACTGATGAAGCTGATTTAGCTGATGAAACTGATGAAGCTGATGAAGTAAACAGAAAGGGGGAAAGCTTTTGTAGTCGGAGGGAAGAGTGTATGGAAAAGTCCAGAGGTGTGAAAGAACCTTCGCACACTCATCCCTTCTTTCTACCCTTCACTGAGCACCTACTATATACTAGGCACCACCCCAGGCGGTAGGGTTTACAGTGGGGTAGGACGGCCCTGGTCCTGCCTTCCCAGGGCCTACATCCCAGTGGGCTTTGGGGAGTCGCAGCTTAATTCCGGACGGCCACAGCACAGCGGGGGGGGACAAGAGCCGCGGCTACAGAAGTATGCACGCCTTCGCCTCCGTCACGTTGAGGATTTGGACTTTACGCGTCGCGCCATCGTGTGTGTGTATAGATGGGTGCCCATGTTTGTACAGTGTGGGAGGATATGACATCAGAACAGGACACACAGCCCCGGCCTGCGCTGAAATCAAAGGAAAAGGTATGGGGTAGCGCTCACCGAGTCATAGCCTGGCCAAACTTCCTAAGTGAGCCGTGTGTCCTGTTCTGAAGGGCAACACTAGTACGTCCCCCTACACACCCAACTTTCTCTCATGCCGCTCATCACCCCAAATCCTCGACCTCATCACAGCACTCTCCCCCCGGACCCTCATGGCGCCCTTATGGTACCCCATTCTGCACCCCAGCCTTCTGCTGTTGCTGGATCCACCACGACCCCTTCTGCCAAGAGGCAGTGGTGAAACGAGTGCAGAGTTAGGGTCAGACCTGCATTCCAATCTCAGCCTTGGCAATGATAGTAACAACCATACCTGGCGCTTAATATGTGCTACCTACGTGACACTCGACATGGATTAACTCATTCGAACGTCACAATAGCGCGACAAGGAAGTGCGGCTGTGACCTTTTTTCTTCTTTTCGTTTCCCCTAAAGAAGGCAGACTGCCACCTGTAGTGCTTCACTTGGACGTGTTTGGAGTCTTGAAAGCTTGGCTTCCCTACCTTCTTCTGCAAAAGCACCTGGAGAGCTTGTCTGGAGGGTCTAGCAAGGAAGGGCAGCTACTCATATACCCCTGACCTAAGACTGGTCCTCCTCTGTTGGCGACGGTCGTGCTCTTCAGTCGAGTACACGGCTTTGGGAGGAACACATACGAACCAGTGAGGGAGGAAGGGGACACCCGCCTAGCCAACCAGATCGGCAGAATCAACCCTGGCGATCAATGACATGATAAATGTTGCAGCCGGATCACCCTCACCTCCTATGATCACTATTTTTTATTTTATTTTTTTATTTTTTTAGGAAACTCTAATTATTTTTTTAATATGAAATTTATTGTCATATTGGTTTCCATACAACACCCAGTGCTCATCCCAACAGGTGCCCTCCTCAATACCCATCACCCACTTTCCCCTCCCTCCCACCCCCCATCAACCCTCAGATTGTTCTCAGTTTTCAAGAGTCTCTTATGGTTTGGCTCCCTCCCTCTCTAACTTTTTTTTTTCCTTCCCCTCCCCCATGGTCTTCTGTTAAGTTTCTCAGGATCCACATGAGAGTGAAACCATATGGTATCTGTCTTTCTCTGTATGGCTTCTTTCACTTAGCATCACCCACATTTCCATCCACGTTGCTACAAAAGGCCATATTTCATTCTTTCTCATTGCCAAGTAGTATCCCATTGTGTATATAAACCACAATTTCTTTATCCATTCATCAGTTGATGGACATTTAGGCTCTTTCTATAGTTTGGCTGTTGTTGAAAGTGCTGCTGTAAACATTGGGGTACAAATGCCCCTGTGCATCAGCACTCCTGTATCCCTTGGGTAAATTCCTAGCAGTGCTATTGCTGGGTCATAGGGTATATCTATTTTTCATTTTTTGAGGAACCTCCACACTGTTTTCCAGAGCGGCTGCATCCGTTTGCATTCCCACCAACAGTACAAGAGGGTTCCCGTGTCTCCACATCCTCTCCAGCATCTATAGTCTCCTGACTTGTTCATTTTAGCCACTCTGACTGGCATGAGGTGGTATCTCAGTGTGGTTTTGATTTGTATTTCCCTGATGAGGAGTGACATTGAGCATCTTTTCACGTGCCTGTTGGCCATCTGGATGTCTTCTTTAGAGAAGTGTCTATTCATGTTTTCTGCCCATTTCTTCACTGGATTATTTGTTTTTTTGGGTGTGGAGGTTGGTGAGTTCTTTATAGATTTTGGATACTAGCCCTTTGTCTGATACGTCATTTGCAAATATCTTTTCCCATTCCATCGGTTGCCTTTTAGTTTTGTTGATTGTTTCCAAATATTGTTAACATGTCAATACTACCCAAAGCAATCTACACATTCAATGATCACTATTTTTCAAAGACGGAAACTAAGGAAAAGCAAGGTTCAGTGTCTTAAATGTAGTCACATGGCCAGTTAATGGTCATGCTTGAAGCCAACCCCAGGAAGTTTTAACTACTGAGCTATCCTACTTCTCTTGGGTGCCTTGGTTTCCTCGATTTCAGAGTGGATATAGTAATACTGATGTTCGGTAAAGCTTAAATGACTAACTTCAGTGCCCAGCACAGTACACACTCAAGAAATAGGAATTTCCCCCATCTATTCCAATCCTACCCATTCCCGGGGCCTATGTCAAATCTGTGCTTTTTCATGAAGTCTCTTCCAGAGATGGTGTCTACATTGACATGTTCCTTCTTTGAAATCCCTTCCAATTTAACATATTTACCTTTCATTGGTAATATTGTTGGCATTGGTCATATACTTCTGTGTTATAATTGGATTATTTAAAACTTTCTTGGTCTTTCCAATAATGTGCATGTTTCTTGGACCAGTAATCAGATCTTGTCTTCCCCTAGTAACTTTCCCAGAAGCCAGGACATTTCTAAGGGCACGGGTTTTCCAAACAAGTTGGCAAAATAACGAATAAGGAAATACTATCAGCATCCACATGGGGAACAAATACACATTTGGAAGGAAACCAAGTAATTTATAAATTAGTTCAGAGAGAAGAAATTTGTACATATCTCTATCCATCCTATAAATTCTGAGAAACTTAAATTTCAAGTTATGTTCTAATCTTTTATTTAAATTCTCGTGTTTCCCTAGGTATCTATTTTCTTCAATGTCCAAAGGCAAAGATCCTCAAGTCAACAGAAGGAAAGGAGCTAATTGCTCAACAAATTTGAATGTGGGTATTCATTTTTCACTCTCGAAGGCATGAGAGGCCCTCCTACACTCAAGTCAATGACTTTTGCTTAGGAGGAAGCAAACACATTAATAAAATGCATAAACACTCTCCACTGGCAATAAATTTTAAGTATAATTGACCTCATCAAGTCAAAGTTTACATGTGGCTTTAGATCCCAAGCCCTATAAACTCTAAACTAGAGGCAAGCTGCGTGGCTGAGCAGAAGGAGCAATGCATCTGGAGTCCAGTATTTCCTTGAGCTATAGTTCCACCACTTTCTACCTGCGTGACTTCCCTGAGTTCAGTCTGCCTTCTGTACCAGAGTTTTTATAAGGAGGAAACTTGTTCCCTTAAGGACATGCTATTAGTATAGGGTACTACTGTCATAAGAGGGCCAGGAGTCAACCCAGAGTGTAGGGATTAGAAATGTGAATTAGTCTAAGAACAAATGAGGGACATCAGTAACCAGTGAGGGATGTAGCCAACACCCTTCACTGAGTGCACTCCTGGGGTTTGTTAGCAGAGTAGAGCCCCTCTGACAGATGGGAGGAAGCCAGAACCCAAAGTACGTGAGGCAAGGTTTCCCCACCAGTGAGCATTCTACACAGGACTATCAGAATGCAGAAGGCACTTCAGAACAGCAAAAATCTTTAGAAGTGCTGTACCTTTGGCATGATGGCAAACCTGTTCAGCAAATGGTCCGTACAATGCAGTAAAGAACCCTCTTTGTTTTATCCACTGGAGTGCTTTGTGGATCAGGAAATGGGCTATAGAGTGAAAAGATCACACACAGACCTGACTCTGTCTTCTGTCAAGACCACTGGTCTATGGAAAACAAAGCAAAACAAAGAGTACTTAGATTCCAGAAACCACAAAATTAGGGAGAAAGTGGCAGTTGCCTTCCACGTGTTTGCTGGGACGGCAGAACCATTTCTTAAGTGATACATCCTAATCCTTTGTTTGATAGCCCAGTGGTGAGAAAACCACGACCCGTGGACCAAATCCAGCCACCCATCTGTTTCTGTATATCCCATGAGCGAAGAATGATTTTCCTATTCTTAAGTGGCTGGCGACAATATTAAAAGAAGAAGAATAGGGGTGCCTGGGTGGCTCAGTCAGTGGAGCATCTGATTCTTGATTTCAGCTCAGGTCTTGATCCCAGGGTCATGGGATCAAGCTCCACATCAGGCTCCGTGCTAGGCGTCGAGCCTACTTAAGAATCTCTCTCTCTCCCCCCCTCCTTTCCCTTCCCCCTCTCTAAAATTTAAAAAACATTTAAAAAATTAAAAGAAGAATAATATTCTGTGACATATGAAAATGATATAAAATTCAAGTTTCTGTGACCATAAATAAAGTTTCCTTAGACCACAGCTATGAGCGTTTGTTTCCATGTTTTCTGTGGTCACTTCCGAGCTACCATAGCAGAGTTGAGTAACTGCAACAGAGGCTTTATGGTTGGCAGAGCCCAAAATATTTACTCCCTGGTCCTTTACAGAATAATTTTGCCAACTCCTCATGTCTAGGCCAATTATGTTTTCTTTCAGTTTGCAAAACTGACCTCGCTGGCCTAGCTGCTCCTTGTCAAACTCTTTCTGACCTTAACACTATAATGCAAATGTGCCAGCCTCTGTTAAAGATGGTTCCTAGAATTCCAGAACACTCTTCACTCTTGCCTCTGATTTACCACCTCCACCTCCAGGTACACACCCAGCTGCCCCCATACACACACTCCAAATTGTGCTTTTATTTCCTCTATCTTTATACTCTCAGAATTCCTCTGCCTTGCTATTACACTGTCTTCCATAATTCCTTAACTATCAACACTCCATTTCCGCACTTAATGACAAACTAAAGGAACCACCAAGCAGGTAAAGACGTTACCAGAACTCAATATTAACGTTGGAAAGCTCCTACCAATTCTTCTTTCTAATATCCCATAGTTCTCTCTATGCATACTACTTTATTTTTCCTGTTCCAATTTGCCTGTTTCTTTTTTTTCCTGCCCAACTGGGCCAGTTTTACAGGTACCTTGTAATTGTTTACAGGTGTGTTATAATCTCCAGGAGTCTCTAAATGACAAATGAGTCATCCCCATTGCAACCACATTAAATAGCATTTTAAAATCATCTGTCTGTCCAAAGAAGAGAACCTAGTTTATCAGAGCCCTATTCAGGATGTGCCTGAATAGTGTCAAAACACATTCTGAGAAGCAGGATGGTGGTGGGGAAAAGACCTCAGACCCAAGTTTTATTTTGTACAGTGTCATAAATCAACTGTTTGACCTTGGACAAGTCACAGCACCTTTCTTAGTTTTCTTCACTTACAATTATATCGAGCTAGTCTGGACCACGAAGAGCTTTCTCACTCTCACATACCCGAATTCTCCGAAGATAACTCACTCATCGATTCTAATTACGTAGTTGGCATCATATGACAATTGGAAAAATTAAATGGTCGTATTTGGTCCGAGTATTTAAATTTTTGTTTTGTTTTGTTCTGGCCTGGGAATCAGGAAGGGATAATGGTATTGGCCCATTAAGGCATAAGACTCAAAATGGGGAAAAGTGGGCCAATTGACTTTCATTAAAATTCCTTTGGAACCATTTGATTTTTAAAGGAACTATCATAAGCTCATATCATTTTGATTTTTTAAATTTTTAATTGAAGCTAGAGGGGGCTTTAGATTACTTCCAATTCATATCTTGATTGATGGGGCTAGATATATTATTGAATTTTAGACACACTCATTTGTTTGACATGCATTTCCCAAGGGTCACTGAAGGGACCACATGGGGCTAAATGACCCTAAAGCCTTATCCAATGTCAGATTCTTGACCTCTGTCTCTTCTCTATTCTTTCATTTTCTCTATGAACAATTCTCAGCTCATAAGCAATCTCCTCACTGGGAACCAGGCAGGTGGAAGGTTTCAACTTTCAAAGTTCATTTATGTTTGAGTCCTCCCAGAAAAAAAAAAAATGAGATTAAAATAAAAATCTTTTTGTTTCTCTAAAACCTCAGAAAATCATTTAAAACAGATCTTGTATGATATTTATCCCTCTAGGCTAAAATAAAGCATTCAAGTCTTTTGTTAAGGGAAACATTTCCTCAAACTGAAAGGAAACAGAGCTGTCACGGAAATCGGAATGCAGGGTTTGCAATTCCAACCATCTAATAGAACATTAGAATTCTGCATTTGCGAATTACTCCAGTTTTATGCACATATGTTATTCAACGACAATGGTGTTTCTTCAGTTTCATAGATTTTTTTCACTAATTTAATTGGTGATATAATTACTTGCTCTTATAAATCTGAAAATTAGGAATTCAAACACACACACACACACACACACACACACACACACACACACAGAAGAGAAACTTGATTCTTAGTGGCTTAGTCATTTTCCCCAGGACGCTGACATCCCTTCAGTGGTGACTACAGGCCCTGTGCACTCATGATCAAAGATTTCTAAACAACTCTTCCTAAAATGCACATACAGACTTCTCCAGGCAACCTCAAGCAGCCTGAACGTCTTGCACCATGACTGTTCGAAAGACCCCGGTACTTTAACAGCCCGAGTGTGGCTCAGCCTTGCTCAGAGAAGCTGGAACAATTCAGTGACTGCTGGAAGGGCCCCTTGGTAGCAGGGGGGACAAAACCAAGTGGAAACACTGGCACCTCACAGCTGCACTGGGAGCTGCAGGCCAAGGGGGACTTGGTAAAGGAAAGGCACCAGGTGGAATCGCCTGAAACCATGCAGTCACAATGACTTGCCCCAAGTCACACATTAAGTCCAGCTAGAGCTGCACGAAAGAGACGTAAGAAAAAACCTCCGAGGACAGCACGGACGCCGAGGCGTCCTTTAAAATGCTTCCTGGTGTCTTCTTTCATTCAATCTAGAAAGGCAATCCAGGAAAGCTTTCAGTTTTTCTGAGAAACACGTTTCAGAGTATTCTGGTGAATGGTGGGCTTTATCCATAATAAAAATGGAGAGAAGCGTGTGTGTGTGTGTGTGTGTGTGTGTGTGTGTGTGTGTTTACGTGTAAGGGAGGTGGGTGGAATGCTCAGAGGAGTCAAGAAAAACATCATGCATGGAAAGAGCTTATGTTCCCAAGCATTATTCTTATTCCTGTTTTTCCTTCTCTCTGACCCTTCCCTTCAATCACCCCTATTCTGGCAGATCCAAACTGCCAGTAGCTGAAACCAATCTCAGGCAAAAAAGGAGAAAAGAAAGAAAGAAAGAAAGAAAGAGAGAAAGAAAGAAAGAAAGAAAGAAAGAAAGAAAGAAAGAAAGAAGAAAGAAAGGAAGGAAGAAAGAAAAAGAAAGAAAGGAAGAAAGGAAGGAAGAAAGAAAGAAGGAGAAGGAAGGAAGAAAGAAAGAGAAAGGAAAGAAAGAAAGAAAGAAAAAAAGAAAGAAAGAAAGAAAGAGAAGGAAGGAAGAAAGAAAGAAAAAGAAAGAAAGAAAGAAAGAGAAGAAAGGAAGAAAAAGAAAGAAAGAAAGAAAGAAAGAAAGAAAGAAAGAAAAAGAAAG
>NW_024412376.1:149364233-149456627 GCF_014898765.1 Herpailurus yagouaroundi | reverse complement strand
AAGAAAGAAAGAAAGAAAGAAAGAAAGAAAGAAAAAGAAAGGAAGGAAGGAAGAAGGAGAAGGAAGGAAGAAAGAAAGAGAAAGAAAGAAAGAAAGAAAGAGAAGGAAGGAAGAAAGAAAGAAAAAGAAAGAAAGAAAGAAAGAAAGAAAGAAAGAAAGAAAGAAAGAGAAGGGAGGAAGGAAGGAAGGAAGGAAGGAAGGAAGGAAGGAAGGAAGGAAGAAAGAAAGAAAGAAAGAAAGAAAGAAAGAAAGAAAGAAAGAAAAAGAAAGCCAACATGCCTTGTGCAGACTCTTTGGGCATGGCAGTGCTATGATGATGATGACGTTGGTGCTGCTGAAAGTGATGCTATGAGTTTCTTGTTCAACACAACAGCCCTTTGGGGCAGCTACTATTATTAGCTTCATTTTACACAGAGGGCAGCACAAAGAGGTTCATCGATTGTCAAGTTCTCACAGCTTCTAAAAGGGAGAGCCAGGACTGGGACCCTTCTGTGTGCTGATTGGCATTAGACTGGCCTCTCTCTACAGGCAATCATGAAGAATTGCTGGCCAACTGTGTGTCTCAGTTTGAAGACGGTGGCTGTGGTGCAGGGGACAGCTGTGATGTCTTCAGATCCTGCGGTGGCTCCCGTGGGCATCCGGCACCACAACCGAAGAGAGAGACGTGGAGGCTGCCCAGATCCTCCTCCTAGCCTCTGTAGAGGGTTCTGGAAGGAAAAACGGCCCAGCAACCACTGTCAGGGGGACGCCAGGAAGGAGGATTTCTAGTAACGGGGAAATATCTGGAAGAGGAAGGAATTTACTTTCCCCTCACGGGAAGGAAGGAAGATGACAGCCTTTGGAGCCAGAGAGACCTGAGAGGACACTGCCTGCTGCGACTTATGTGAGCCTGGACACCCTACAGAGAACCAACCTCTCCACCCTTCTGTTTCCTCATCTGTGAATGGCAATCATTACAGAATGATAGCTGCAGGTCGGCCATGAGAATTCAGTGCAAGCTACCACACGGGCAGTGTATTACCTAAGCTGCCTTCTCCCTATTGTTTCCTTCTTTTTACCACCTTTCTCCACGGATGTCATTTCTTCCACATGACCCTTTTCCTTCCTCACGTGCCCTAATCTTTCTACTGTGAGATCAGCCTCGCCATTTCATTCCTCCACAGAATTCTCTGAAATGTGGATGAAGTGTTCTCCCTGGGGTAACTCCCACTGACTGAAAATATTTGCCTCGTGCAGTGAGATGCAAATAACCGGACGCTTTTGCCCTTAAGCATCTGCCTGACCAAGTGTTTCCCACATCCCTAACGCTGCACAGAGAGATGTCTGGGGTTTTTGAACCATAAGCACGAACATAGTACTACGAATGGGAAGCTCTTGCCTTCCCTAAATGTCAGGGAGTCTTTTCCCTGAAAGCAAAAGGAGGTGAGATCCTCGTGGTCCCCCTCACAGAACCTGCTTTTTGCTCCAGAGATACCCAGGCATGCCGTCTTCAAGTCCCAGAAGCCAAGTTGCAGTCCCAGGTTAGAGAAAAATGCAGCGTTTCCAAAGAGGGGATGACAAATACTCCCCACTCTGCAGAAACCTTCAGGTTTACAGGAGCCCATCTCTACCCCATATATCAGAGAACACAGCTTGTCATTGAACAATACATTATGTTTTGAAAATACCCTGTACCACGACCGGCGTATCTCTGAAAAACAAGGAAATTTGCTAAATGGGCTTCCCGTTGTAGACCGAGCAACCTATCTTCTCCCTTGTGAAAATGTGTGATTAATGGTAGTCTCCATCAGGGCCACCTCCCAAGGCAGGGATTAAGGCCAAGCATCCCACTTTTGCTTAACCACTTCTCAGAACTGCCACCCATGGAATTTTTCAATAATTCCTGGACCTACTTTTATATCCTGAGATGTCCCATGAAATATTCTGTGGATAATTGGGAAAAATAACAAACCTTATAAGATATGACTACTACAACCACTAGCAGAACTATGAGTTCTGGTCCAGTTGTTAAATACCACTACCAGAAGCAAGGCTAGGTTTAATCCATGCTACTAGTTGCTAAGGCATCAGACCTAAAATTGTCACCATACCATCTCGACCATTTCTCTACCTATCTCCACGTTCCTCTTGCATTTTTATGTCATAAGTCCCAACAGCCATGTCATGTAATGTTAACATTACAAACATATTCAGAGGGTACAATATTTGTAGTGGGTTTTGGGGTTCAGCTGTTCCTCCTGCCTCCCCTGCTCTCTACCCCCAACCATGCTTCTACTGCTGCCACAACCATTAACACGCCTTGAGCCTTTCCTTAAGGAAAGCACCGTGTTGATCCCTTTGCATTCATCATCTGATTTAATCCTCTGAGATGTCTACTATTTTTATTCCCATTTTGCAGATAAGAAGACCTAAGCTTGGACAGATGAAGCAGCTGGCCCAAGACCAGACAACTCATCAGTGGATGAGTCAATTCCCAAACCCAGACCCAGAGTAACAACTAAGCCATCCCACTCAAATCACAATTTCTATATAAATTCTGCCTCTTCCTACAAAATAGTTTCCTCAGCAGCACGATTCCTGCCTCTTAGAATGGAACGCACATCGAACACATGATAAAAATCACCGGTTACCGATCTTAATTCAATATGAGTTTATGGAGAGAGAAAATTCTATTGAGTCGTCCAACTTAGAGGTGCAGGAAAAGCCAAGAAAAGGCAAAGGATATTTTTTGGACAGACCTTTCTGCCATAGTTCAACGTCAAACCTGGGGGATCAGACAACTAGGTTCTAGCTCTGCCTCTACTATGAGCTTGCTGTGAAACCTCGAACAAATCATCCAACACCTGGATTCATTTCCTTTCCTGAAAATTATAATAGCCCATCTAACCAGATTGTTATATCAGACCTTACCTACAGACTCGCAGGTATGGAAGGGGAGGATGAGCTCTTAGACCACCCCTACTCTCTCACGTAAACATGCTCTCCCTTTATTCTTCCAAATAATTTCATAGCTTTTTGTTAAATTGTTTCTATTATAATTATTTAAGGTTTGTTCACTGCCGAACTATGTAGTTCTCATGATTAAACTTTACATTTTCTTTCTTAGAGACTTTTTTGTTTTTTTCCTGGAGTTTTAAAAAGTTGTCTTAATATTTCATTTCCTTTTTTTTTTTTTTCTTGGACTCAATGACAAACTTTATGTCAGAGCTGAAAAATACCTCTCAAATACGTTCAATAGGTTCACATCAGACAACCGTTCAGCTCCTTTTTTTCCAAGAGGCATCCCTCTGGGGGTACTTAATCCTCTTGTGATTTAAACTTGCTTCTCCTCAGGCATTCAGCATAGCTGACATCCTAGAGCTCTCTTTTGCCATCATTCCATCATTCCATTCCAATATCTGTTGCCTCTCTTTGCATTTGGACCTCTTATTTCTTAGAACCCATATTTTCTTTCTTGGTTTACTCCCTTATTTTTCTGGAGTACATCCTTTAGTAACTTTCTGAGAATTTGTAAAGACCTCGCAATCCGAGACTACGTTACTCTACTCCAAAACTTGATCAACTTTACATTCATCATCTTAATTAATCCTATGAGATGCCGACTGTTTGTATTCCCATGTGAATGAGAGTCAGTGGCAGGACATTGACTACTAGGTTGCGAGTCTGTTAACATTTGGAATGTGCTACCCAATCTTCACGAGGTTCAAGTGGTGTTTTCCAATTTGATTCTCACTCTTTTGCCCGTTGCCTCCCCCCCCCCGGAATTATTTAGGTTTTCTTTATTACAGATGTTCTAAAATTTTTCAGTGATGTATGAAGGGGTGTGTATGTGTGTATGTGTGTATGTGTGTGTGTTTCACTCATTGTACTGACATTAAGTGAGAAGGCCCTTCTATCTGTAAACTTAAGTCTTTCATGTTTTCTGGTATTTCTTTTTGAAATTCCTATTATTTGGATGTTGGACTTCCTAGGCTGCTCCTTAAATTTTCTTGTTTTTTTTTTTTCTTTCCTATTTGATATCTCTTTGTCTTTTTAACCTAATTTCTCAGGGATTTTTCTCAAACGTGCCTTCCAACTTGTAAGTTTAATTCTTGCTTTCATATTTTTAATTTCCAAGAGCCCATTCTGGTTTTCTGAAGGTTTCTTCCCACAGTGGTCTATTGTTGTATCATGAATGCCATATATTGTCTGACTTCTCAAAATAAATTAGAGTTTTTTTAATGTTTTTTTTTTTTCTGCTCTGCATTGCCGTAGTTTGCTTCAATTATGTTTTGTTTCTGTTTCAGTCTCTCTCTTTCATATTAGAAGTCTTCCAGTAAGACTGGTCATCTGCTCCATTTAAGAGAAACCACCCAAGGCTGATTGAAAGTTCCAGAGAGAGAGTTACAAGTGGTGGGCTTTACTGCAGCGAGATATGGACAAGAACTGACCCTTTCATTGGAGGCTTTTTCTATTGGGCTGGTCCCTGGAGCTTTTTTGTTCCCCAGAAAGGATTCCTCTGCTCTCTTCTCTGGCAAAGAATATGACAAGTTGCCAACACTTTGGAGATTAGAGAACTGGGGTCTCACTGTTCAGTCAAAAATTTTCACTTGAAACCTCTTTATTTTCATTATTATTTATTGCCAGTTCCTCCATGGTGCTTGATTGTCCCCAAAGCCAGATCTTTTTTGCCTCAACTTTGTTAGATATGAATTGTTTTTTGCCTTGGTCCAGTGGGAGAAGGGACCTGGCCTCTCTGCTTTTTTTCTGTTTACTTTCAACCTGTTCACTTATTCTCCATTCCATCCCACACCCTCACCTGCTAAGATACCTGGCACATCAAATTCCTGAGCATTTCCAGAATCTTGCAGTGCAAAACAACCTGCTTTTTGTTGATTCCTACCCTTACAAGGTTACATTTCACTCTTATGTGAATGCTGTGCCAAGACAGTTACCATTTGTCTATTCTCTTTTGAGCCTTCATAGTGTAGTTGACATTTCTTCACTGATATTGTCTCCTCTTTCATTCTTTTTGTCCTTTGAGTTTTAAACATTTCTGATGGCTTAACTGTCTTTTGTTGGTTTTCAAGTACCCTATTTAATCTAAAGTATATTTTCCACTATTTTCACCTAATATTATACCAAAAGTTAAATATCCTACATAAAATATTAAAAACACCATTTTTATGCCTATTTCGTAGCATGTTTAACCATTAAACTATAATTGGAAACTTCAGGATGAGTCAACTTTTTTTTCATAAGCAACATCAAAATAAACATCTTTTTCCAAGAAGTTTTATATTTGTCTCTGATAACTTCCTTCTAATCTATTTCTAAAATCATATTAAATCAAAATTTTAAAACTTTTAAGCTAACGACACATATTACCTAGCTCATTTCCAGAAAGGTGGTAACAATTTACACCTTCACCCCAAGAGACAGAGGCAATAGCTACATAGGATTCATCTTATCATCACCAACATCATCACCATCATGACTGCTCTTCAAAATCTTTACCCCCTGTGTCTCACTATTGTTTTAATTTGGATTTCTATGCTGACAAAACTACATTTTTTTCATGTATTTATTGATAACATAGATCTCCTAGTAATTGCTCACGGACCAAATTCATTTTTTCCAGTGGCATACTAAATGATTTCTTATTTGTACGAACTCTTAATTTGTTAAGATATTAAGACTTTAGACCGGATTTTTCAAAAATATTTTTTTACTTTACATTTCTGACATAGAGAATTTTTACATTTTTACATAATCAAAATTATCACCCTTCTCTTTTAGGCTTAGAAAAACTTGCCTTGGGTAGGGATATTTATCCCTAGGATAAATATTACCCTATATTTTCATCTTTCATTTATATGTTTTGGGATTTTTTACATTTTACTCTTCCTCTTTGGAATTTAATTTGTAGCATTTTGTGCCAGTCAATCAGGTGAGTCAACACTGTTTATTACGTTACTGTTAGGTCCTCCACTGATATGTAATGTAACCTTGACCACATCCACATCCTAAACTCTACTTTTCCAGAGTCTGTTTTTGGTTTATTTTAACTTCATTTCTCTGTTGATTCTGCCTATAGAGCATCCTGTTTTAGTTACCATAATTTTATAGTATATAGCTGTATCTTCTAGAGAAAACTTTGCTTTACCACTTTTCTTCCTAAATAGTTTTTAACTCTTTCATTCTATTTATCATTCACAATGAACTTCAGAAGAGTTAATCAAATTTCCAGGAAACAGCAGCAACACAATTTTGATTAAAATTACATTAAATACATACATTCATTTGAGAATTAAAGTGTTGACAGTATTCATTTCTCCTTTCTAGGAAGTTGACACTTTTTCCATACATCCAAGTTTTCTTTTATGTCTCCTGTTAATTTTATTGTTTTCTTCATACAGAATGTGCATTATTATTCAATAAGTTTATTCTTAGATTGTTTATTTTTGGTGCTATATTGAATTATTTTTTATCTTCGCATTTTCTAATGGGTTATCACTACTAGGCCAAAAAGTTGTTAATTTTTGTATATTTATTTGATTTTGAATCAACTAACTCAACTCTCATTTTTTCTAATAGTTGTTGGGCCTTTGCTAAATATCATTGCTTTCCTACGGAAACAATAATTTTATCCGATAACATAGCTTTTGATCTTTTCTTTCTATATTTAGTTCTCAGTAGGTTAGTATGAATGGGATTGTAAACAGCACTGTCACAATTTTGGTCTTAATGGAAACACCTTTGTAATGAGAATAATAATTGCTAATTTTTACTGAGTGCTTTCAACATGGTAGCCACTTTGCCAAGGGATTTAACTATGTTATTTCCTTTAATCTGCATGATTATCATAGAAAAAAGTTACTATTATAATCCCACTCTAAAGGTAATGAAATGGAGACTCTGTAACAGAAATATATTCAAGGTTATCCAACTAGTCAATAGCAAAGCAGGATTCAACCTCACATTGGTTTAACTTCAGAGCTCAAGCTTATAAGTAATATAACTAATATTATATTCTAGAACTTTAAGTAAATGTGATTTGATGATGAGCATTTAAAAAATTTTTTAATTATTTTGTGGTTGAGAAAGGAGATGGGAGAGAGAAGAGGAGCCTGAATCCATGCAGATGAAACAGACACAGAGAGTATATTAATGATGCAAGAAAAGTGCAGCATAAGATGCTTCTCCATAGTGTCTCAAGCTGTGTGTGAACATCAAGATCAACTTACTAAAAAAAAAAAGAACACATTTCAAAGACCAATGCATCTAAGAGTTTATTATTATTCCCACACAAATAACAAAGTGGTATCATGCGATCTCTTGGTCATTTCAATTTCCAGAAATTTCTCAAGAAAATATTTGGGTCTCATTAATGCAGATCTTTGATTCACTGAAACTCTGATTCAGCCAAAAGGTGGGGTGGAGGTGATTCATGCTATTTAAGTCACATCTTGGCAAGGAGCTGAGTTGTGGGAGACAGCGTGCCTCCTTTTCCAGTGTGACAAAAAGAAATTCAGCAATGCTGAAAATAAAGTCTCTGAGAGTGTTACGCAAAATTATGTATTTCTGCAGCATACCCCGGGTTACTGACTGTGTAATAGCCCTGCTGGACTCCCACCACTGCACGAAGCCCATGCCTGAAGCATTATGATCAGCGTGGAAAAACATGAACATCTTGCTTTTTCACCAGACAATTTCATTGTTGGTGTTAGGGAGAGATGCTTTGCCCCAGAAACAGTTACATAAAAGTTTTCAGCTTTAAATGTCATACTTTTCGGGGAAGGGCACAATTGATTGGAGCTAATTAGGTGTTAATTTCAGAATTCAATTTTTGACAAGCTTTAGGAAAGTGTACCCTTGACCAGTGAACAGAGAGGCAGCTCAATCTGAGTGGACAAGCCCAGGATTGCACTTCAGACCCAGATTCCAGTCCCGGTCCTGCCGGGCAGGACCTATCAGCCCTCGGCGTATTCATTAGACAGTTGGTAATAATAACATTGCTGCCATTGCCTTCATAGGGCTTCTAGGAGATTGAAAAAGGAGTATAAATGGAAAAGTGCCTTTGAAAACTGAAATGCAATTGACATGTGTAAGGAAAGATCCAACAGTTTCTAGGACACTCTCCCTAAAGAGCAGTCATATTTATTGCTCACCCAAACTCCCCTGAAAAAGACAAATAGTCATCAACAGTAATGGAGCTCTGCAGAGCCGGCCCGTTTCCACTTCAATTCAAAGCCCTCGAGGCAGCAAACTTTCAATCCAGGCACTACCCCTGAGTCTCCAGTAAATGTATCTGTTTCCCCAATATATGGGGTGAGCCCTTGAACAGCAGCATCGGGCTGTGCCTGATCGTCTTATCCTATCAGGCGGTGATCATCACAACTTAAAGGAGAAATGACCTATTTTACATGGACTTTCCGAGAGGCTTTGGAGAGGGATGCCACGTGATCCCAGGACCACTTGGTAACTCAAGCTCTGGGCCGCCACCTGGCTCCTTCTTCCCTCAGTCCCTGCAGCCAGTCATTTCTTTATATACCATACAGGGGTACTGGGAACTGAGCTTCAACTAGCCATGGAATGATTGAGTAGGGAATTAGATAGAAAATCGTGGCTTTTGCGCCCTAAGTGAGAGAATCGCTGCATTCAACCAGCTGCTACAACTTGAGTATTTCTCACTTCTTTTGACATTTTTTCAACAGGGGAACTTGATGTAAAACACATTTGTCTTTTTAGATGCTCGAGAGCTGCCTTTCCCCCCCTCCACCTTCTTTTAAAATCTGTACTCCACACTGTGAATATTCTTTAGCCGTTGTCAGCGTGGGTCGTGACCTATGTAAGTCATTGCTCAAGATGGAGTCTGAGAAGGGAAAAATATAACTCTTAAATTCACCCTAGGTTCATCGGGCCCCCATCAGAATAATCAGCCAGGAACGTGACATACAGGAGTACAGAAAGCTGAATATAAAAGGCAAAGACACCACAGGGAGAATTTGTTTCTCGTATCGGTCTTGGGGGTTTTACACAAAACCATTCCCTTCCCAAGAGGTGCTCGAAATTGAGTCAAATTTGAAAACTGTAAAATCCCCGGATTCATTTATTTGCATTTGTTCACTCATGCATAAGCACAATCGGCTGTCCTAGAACAGGCAGATGAGGGCACTGGCTATACACAGCAAACGTTATTTCAACACACATGACTTAAGCCTGCTCTGTGCCTGGGAGTCTGCTAGGGCCTGAGAGAAAAAAAAGGAAATAAGTAAGATTCAGATTCAGGCCTCCAAGGATTGACACATAACTCTGACCCAAGACAGAGTTAGAAAAGTACTAGAAGAGAAACATGAAATGCTTTGGCAGCCTCCCTAACTGGTCTATAGCTTTTTTAAATAAAGCTTCACGAGTATGGATTAGGTGAAGGATAAGACAGAGCTTCCAAACTCCATTCATTATCTGATGCCAGGCATCAGAAGACCCTCTTGCCAGGCTCACAGCCTGCCATGCCCATGTCACAACTAGCCACTCACTGGTTTTCAACCATGCGCCAACATCTACTCTTTCAGCTCTTTGCTCAGAAGGTTCTGTCTTCCCCTAAGAGCTTCCTTACTCTTCCCCTAAGATCCAACTCAGTGATCTGCAAGGTGAAAGTGAGCAATGACCTGTCATTCCAAGGTCTCTCCCACCCGATAAACAAGGACATGTGAATTTAAGAAGCATATCAAACAGTTTACCTTCCTTGAACTATGAACCTATTCCTGATGCCCTGAGGCATAATTTCTCTCGGTCCTCCAAACTTCCATCTCACATGCTGGTAGAGTATTGAATGTACCAAGTTGTAATTCGATGCATATTTATTGCTTTATCCCTCCGAGTAGAGTGGGTACCACTCGAGGGCAGGGTCTACATCTTATTTAAGTTTTATTTTATGTAATGGTTTCATGGCCATAACTATGTGCCAACCATGATTCCAAGTGTATTACGTGTATTTATCTACTTAATCCTCGCAAAAACCCTATGAGATAGATACTATCATTATCTCATTTTTCCCATGAGGGAAGTGAGATATAGAGCTTAAACAATATGCTCAAGGTCATATAGCTGGTAAGCAGTGATCCATGATATGAACCTGGCTCTTAAGTGCTACATTATGCTGTTTTTACTTATCTTTCTACCCTCAGTGCTTTGCCCAGAGGTCTAGTATTTAAAATGTGGAGTCCAACAAATGTGTCTTAGCTGACTGAATGACTGAGCAGATGATCACTACTGGTTAGTCCTAGCTGGATCTCTTGGAAAGTTCTAGGCTATAGAAGTTAAGGGTAATGAACAGACTTAGAGAAGGTTCAGAGAAACTCAGGAAGATGGAAATGAAGAATTATACCTAAGGATTTAGGTTGCTTAGCCTTGAGAAGCAAAAGCTGAGGGCTGCTTTCATAATTCTCTTCAAGGCCAGGAAGGCTGATTCCTGAGGACAGTGACTGAGCTGTTTTTCTCCACCTTCAGGGAGGATGGAGACGTGAAACTTGTTCTAAAGCTGCATAGGGTGCCATTTAAATCCACCACAAAGAAGAATTTCCTTAACCTAAGAATTGTTTGTTAGACCTAAGAAGGAGCTATGGCAAGAAGCTATATAAGGTGTCTTCAACCTTTGGACTTCCTTCTGCTCAGAGTGAAGAGCATGCAGGGTGAAAACAAACAATGACTTGTCACCCCAAGGTCTCTTCTAACTTTATGAAGCTATGATATTTGAATCTAAGAAATACACCAAACACTTTAGTTTTCTTGACCAAATGAATGAATGAATAAGTGAATGAGCCCCACACAATTTAAAAGGCAACAACAAAAAATTACAATCAGTAAGGAAAGGAGTCTTCTTAAACATACCATTGTGTCAGAAACGTAACGATGGAGAAAAATTAGAACCTGTGTTCTAACTAACCTAAACTCTTACATGTTCTACATTCAAAACATGTCTTGCTAGGTCCATCCTACCTTGGACACAAAGTTAGAACTGGTTGGTCTACATCCTCAGGTGCCAACTTTGACCTGATCCCTCACCACCATTTAATCACCATTTAATTTGGTATCTTGAAGCAGATTTCTCTAAACAAAGTAAACTCAAAATATGAGTCACTATCCCATTGATCCCAAGGTGAAGTGCTTCAAACATTAAAAAAAAAAAAAAATAAGAATCCTTTCCTGAGAGCAGAAAACACCACCAAACCTACTTATTTTCCTTCCTACATGGAAACCAAAACACAAATGGTAATGGAATTGGAAGGGAATTGGAAGAGGGAGAGAGTACACCAAATTGTTTCTGTGCTTGGCATGATTTCAATGACACAATTCTGCTTCATTTTCCGTTAATAGAAATAATATCTTACACTTGTGTGATGCTTCCCAGCAGACAAGATTCTTTCTTTTTTTTTTTAATGTTTTATGTTTATTTATTTTTCAGAGAGCGTTTGAGCGGGGGAGGGGCAGAGGGAGAGAGGGAAAGAGAGAATCCCAAGCAGGCTCTACACTGTCAGCGCAAAGCCTTGATGTGGGGCTTGAACTCATGACCCATAAGATCATGAACCATAAGATCATAAGATCTGAACTGAAATCAAGAGTCGGACACTCAACTGACTGAGCCAGCCAGGCACCCCAGACAAGGTTCTTTCAAACACACACTACACCACTGAATTTTTACCTGGGGCGGGGTTTGTGGGGGGAGGTGGATATATTTCCCCCCATCATACAGAGGAGGAAACAGTTCAGAGATGAGGGACTTGCCTGAGACCACACATCCAGGACCAGCAGGTCTTCCTAAATTAGCCCTCCAGCTTCCAGGACCACCATTTCCCATACATCATGGCCTGCTGGGTACGGACCTGCTGGTTACTCTGTGAGCCTTGCTGGATCGTCGTTCACCATGTGCAACCTTTTTGGGACCTGTGGAGTTGGCCTGCACCACCCTGAGAAACCGGACCAGTCCAATAACATTAGGAGACCTCCTGAACTCAGAGACGTGTACAACAGCCTGTTCGATGTGCCTCAGATAGAGATATCCACCATCACTGAAGCAGGAGATCCTGGATTCTAAGTCAGGCCTTCACTGCCCCCAAATTATGTTCCTCCTGAAACACCTGGGTCTAATGCCATCTATTCTGTGAAATCATCTGCCCCCCTAGCTCCACGTGGACAGACATAACCCTAGGGTTCTTACAAGTTCTGGATCCAGTCTGCTCTGGCCCAGGCCCAGGTACCAGTTACGTGCTCCTAACCGCTCTCAAACTTCCTTATCTACAAAATGAAGATATTACTCATATCTCCCTAATGCCACAACGGTAAGAATTCTATGAGTTAACACATGGAAAGTGCTTTCAAACAGCTCTTGGCACAAAGTAAGCTGTTCATCAGCGTATTCCTGGTGTTAGTACCTTCTCTGAGATTTTTGAGTCCTCACAGGGTTTTGTTTGTCCTCCTAGTATAAAATGCTAGATCACTCGTATTTATTATAACTCTCCTCAACTATTTTGTTAGTTATTACCTACCGACCGTATCATGAGCCCAGAGACCATCTCCTCTCTGGTAATTTTTTCAGATCACGGCACACATAGTCACCTAGACATCCTAAAGAAAAACCTGGGGGTCACTTGACTCTTCCCTTATCATCATACTCTACATCAGTCAATCACCACATCTTGAGGCTGGTATCTTCTAGATATTTCTGAATCCACCCCTCGGTCTCCATCTTGCTGCCACACCCCAACCAGTCCTCGCTTAAGATAGTGAAGCGGCTTCTTCACTGGATTTCTGGCCTCGACTCTTACGCACCCCAGTTTATCATCCACACGGAACTCGGAATGATCTTTCTTCAAAAAGAAATTTGATTCCTCCGTCATGCCCCTACTTAAAAGCTCCCCATGCCTCCCCACCGCCATTTGAGGCTGTTTGGTCGGGCCACACAGGACCCGTTTCCTCCCTCTCTCTTTAGACTCATCTTGTACCACTCTTACCTCATCCTGAAAGGCTAAAACCACAGGACAACTCGCTGCTCAACACATACCTTAGAGTCTCTGCCCTTCCCGTCTCTGACCTCTTCTCTCTCTTGGCTTGAGCGCTCTTCCCAGTGCTTCGTCTGGCTTAAAGCGCTCCCACTGTTCAATCAGCTCCCGTATCACCTCCTCCAGGCAATGCTTTAGACCAGAGGCTACTCCTCCTCAGTGTTTCCATGATACAGAGCATTTTCTGGCTATTCTAGAATTATAATGACCTGCCGCACTTGTCCCACCATGACCTCAAGTTCAAGGGCATTGCCTCTAGCCAATTTCTCATCCGCTTAAGTGTGGATGTGCTCTGCACATAGTAGGTATCCAAAGAAGCACTGAATGCCTGATCTCATTACATAGACAACAGGTAATAGTAGCTGATACACTTAGCGGATGTTGCGGGTCACTTAATAGTTCTTACGGAAGTGCTCTTCTAAGCACTTTCCACAAATTAACACATTGACTCCCCATGACAACCCTATATGGTAGCTAGGATAATCATCTCCATTTTCCAGGTGAATGGAGGATGAAACTGAAGCACAGAGAAGTTAAAAACTTTACCAATGTTACATAGTTAGAAACGGATGACACCAAGTTGAGAAGCCCTATGACTGGCTCTGGATGATCGGGGTTCTAAACACTTGACATTTATGCTGTCGTACCTGTCTAGACAGTGGTACCATGATCAGTTAAGATACCTAAATAGACATAGACAGGATGGTTTAGCTCCAACTTCACAGATGAGAAAGTGGAGGCATAGGAAGTTCATGGAGAAGTGGTCCAGAGAAAAGACAGCCAAGGCTGAGACTGGTGATCCCTGCCCCTCACTATGCAGCCGTGGAACTCGGGGCAGTCACTTGGCCTCCGTAGGCCTTATTTCTTCAAGTGCATATCAGGGCCAGATCACGTCTCTGCTTTCTTCCAGCTCAAGTTTGCAGTCCCCTTAGTTAGGCAACCTTCATCAGGGTTGAGTGTGTGCCAGGCTCCGTGATAAGTGCAGAGACACAGAGACAAGATGCATCCCTGCCCTGAGGAATTTATCTTTTTGTGGGGGAGACAGGCACAGACAGACAATATCGACAGCTGGGTTCGAAATGGCCACAGTGCCATTACTTTGGTTATTTTAAAGGGAACCACCCCCAAATAAAATGCTCTCCAGAAATGAGTCATTCGCTCCTCCGTAAGGTCCTTCAACGGACAGCGGCCCAGAACGAGAAAGTAGCACCATGACTCCTCCTTCCCTCCAATGCCTCCCTCAAGCACAGTCCCCTCGTTTTACAGCTAAAGAAGCAGTCACTGCCTTAAGTCAGTTTGTCAGTGGTCAGATGACTCCCTGGTGGCATAAGCCACTCCCACCTCTGTTTCCGAGGCTCTAGAGGCCCTCGCATAGTCGAGCTATGAGAGGTGGGAGCATTAACTTGGACACAGCTGCTATTTGGTTTTCCAGTATGGGGTATATGCTTAACTGAATTTTCAGATTTACAGTCAATTCCAGAAATTGCATCTACTTTATTTCCAACTCCATGGGTAAGCTGGTTCATTTAAGGCAAACAGCGTCCGATTAAAACACATTCTGGAGAAATAAGTGAGCAAGCCATTTTTGCCCAACTCTTAATTTAAAAGAAAAACAAAAAGCCAAAAAACTATCAGAGGGACTTCTCAAAGACCAAATCCCACCACATCATTGTGAGATGAGACAGTTAAAATATGCATGATCAAAATATTATTTGAAAATACACTCCAAGAGGCAGTCTTGTATAAGGCTGGAGGCCTCGGGGCCAATCTCAGTGGGTCCACATCTCTTTTCAGCATCTTATCAGCTGTGTGACCCTGGGCATGTTTCCTCATACCGCTGAGTCTCAGTCTCCCCAGCTGTATAATAGGATCACGTAATATTTGTCCGTCAGAGTACTTGTAAGAATTAGAAATGCAACTTTGTGCCTGGTATAGAGCAAGGGTTAAAAAATAAAACTCTTAAAAAACATTTCATTAAAGTCGTAATGATTCAGAGATTGATTATTCCATTAGAAGATCGGCACGCTTTCTCCCTTTTTTCCTTTTGCTCCCTGCCTGCCCACATCACAGCTGTTCATAAACTAGCATTCCGTAAGATAAAAAATGAGATAAAATTCAATTCAGACCCCAATGGAATTGGTATTGGAGTCCAACAGGCCTGAACTTGAGCCCTGCATGGCTTTCCACAAGTCATGTAACCTTCTCTAGTCTTCATTTCCTTCATCTGTAACATGGAGGCAATCATAGCATCCTTCCAGGCTTCTTATGAAGATGTGAACAACCACACACACACACACACACACACATGCACATGCACACTCACACATACACAAAATCGCTAGCACTGTGACTGATAAAGAGTAGGTAGCTAGGAAAGTACTGGATCATTTTCAGTAAGAAATGTAGTCTTTGGCTAAACTAAAGCTTCAGCATCACCCACAATTTGTTTTATTATTATTGTTTAAGTTTATTTACTTATTTTGAGAGAGAGAAAGGGACCGCGCAAGCAGGGGAGGGACAGAGAGAGAGGGAGAGAGAGAGAATCCCAAGCAGGCTCCACGCTGTCCGCACAGAGGCTCGCAGTGTGAGGCTCGGTCCCACGAACCTTGAGATCATGACCTGAGCCAAAATCAAGAGTCAGACGCTTACCTGACTGAGCCACCCAGGTGCCCCCACAATTTGTTTAAAAAAACCCAACTCCATCACTACCATGGATGGCTAAAAGAAATCATTCAAACAATAAAACTCTTAAATCTTGTGTCATTAGATTTAATTTCCTCCCTTGGGGACAACTGCAGTATCAGCAGAAGTGGGGTGACTTCGTGCATGTGAGGACCTGGCGGGACAATCCTGATGACCGGAGGGTGGTGACAACAAGCAACCCTTAATAGGGTGAAGCAGGTGAGTCTGGACCTGACACACTGGACGCCTTTTCCATCCAACGCCATGCATTACCAAGAGTCAGGGAGACCAAATCGGAGATTAATTAGGATGTTCTTTTCATAGCCACTGCTTCCACTACCTAGAGGGAGAGCTTAGGTTATCAAATGGAAATGAAGGGGTTGACCAACTATACCAGGATCACATCTCTGGAAGCAAGTAGCAAAGAGAACGTGTTCATTATTTGCCTTTGGGAAATTACTAAGCTAAAAGGTCATGGGATGCTAACATTATAGGACACATGCTTTTTTACATAAACATTTGGATTTCATGTTCCAAATTTAAATATTTTGTCTACAGAGACCTCTGAGTCACCTGCTCACATCCTTCTTCCTTTAATCCTCCCTTGAGGCAAAGACTATATATAAAATGCTAACTTTCTAAAGGAAAACACATAAACAAAAGACAAAAATCCTACAGTCACATCCACCTACCATAAGATATCTGAATATTTGCTTAGACCCCCTGGAGACCCACCACATGACATTCTCAAAGTAGCACGCAGAGATTCATTCTGTATCCCTTCCTACTTCCTAAATAATGCTCCCACTCAAAGTGGAAGGATGCCAATTTCATGGCAGGCTGAAGGATGTTTATTTTGGAAGCTCCTTACTTAACACCACATTGCTTAGAACAGAACATACCTGTCAATATCAGTACCACATTTCCCCAAGATTTCTCCCGCAGAGGGGAAATTTTAAGAAAAGTTTCCCTCTCTTGACAAAAAGAGAGAATTATTTTTTACAATTGGTGTTGAAAATCAACAAATTCCTGAGTCGCCATTTTTCTGTGAAACTTCCTTCTATAGACAAAATGGAAAATCACAGTTTCACTTTATCCGACACCACCCAAAAGAAACGCTTCATGCATGGAAGTGTTCTTTTTCCATAAGGCAGCAGCATTTAAGGGGGAAAAAAAAAAGCTCTGCATCGCTCTTCAGTATTGTTGTCTAATTAAATGGCAATGGAGTGGATGCGTAAAAATATGCATTAGAGGTGTGTAATGTGTAATGTGAAGAAGAGTAATCAAAGCCATTCACCAGGATTTAGGAAGGGATTTCAGTTGGCAGCTTACGAGACAGGAGCATATAATTTTGCTAATTTGAAATAGGTATTGTAACGTATAAACATTACTGCTTTGCATATTTTAATGAAAACTACCTCTACACAAAAATGATTTCTTTAGCTTGAACTCTCTGCATACCACAGAGCTTCTACCTCGTATGAGTTCAGCATAAATAAGAAAGGCACGCAAGCTGCATTAAAAGAATGGTCACCTCATTAAAATAGGTTAAAACCAAGCCCCTTTTTCCAACCTACTATAACAACATAAAGTAAGTCTGATGACAGGTGTTGTATTAAATTTTTATATTACAATGAACTTGTACTCACACAAACCAAATCTGCATGTTTCCTTTGATATACACCTGCAACTTGTTAATTCGTGGGCTTTATTAAGAAAGTATAAATTTAGCAACATCTATAGATTTGTAAAACTCTATTAACTTGCTGGTGAATATCGAGTAAATTCATTTGGAGTCTTCTTTGCATGGTTTACAAAGAAATGGAAATTAACAAGGACTTTTCCCAAATGGATGTGCCCGCAGATAAAGCAGTTCTGCAAACAGACTGATGTGAATTACCTACACTTGGGCTAAAAAGTTGAGCGAGAGATCTGGGTCCGTCTGGAGCTGAGGACGTCACTTACCTGCCAGCTCACTTCTCGCTGAAGGCCTTTTTTCCAGTCTTCTTCCAGCCTGGGGGAGGTCTCATCCATTGCTGATGCTGCTTGCGCAAACTGGATCCGCCAGTGGCTGTAACTCCCTTTCGTTGCAAGCCTTTACCAAAGCGGCAGCGAGGGCACTTCAGGGGCAGACTGTCATGGAGAAAATGCCAGGCCAGAGGATGAGGGATCGGGCAGGAAGAAGCCACATGGGAGTAACTTTGGGATACATGGGGCTACCCTGACAGCTGCCAACTGGCCAGGCGGGAGGCCAGCTCAGCCATTGAGCGTCCAGAGATTAGGAACAACTAAGCTCCAGGGCCAGCAGACAATGGGTTATTCTTATGTTTCTGGCATAAAGGTCAGAGGAGGGAAATGTGAAGGCATGCTCTATGCCCTAGAAATGCGCACTTGTGTGTGTGCTCCTATCTTCTCCTCACCCCAACACCACACACACACACATGCACACACACACACACACACACACACACACAGACACACACACACACACCAGAATTTGCATTGTTCTGCAGGATTGCATCAATAGGTTGGAATATCCTGGAAGTAATAAGCTATTTTACATAGAGGCAACACATTTCATTTGAACACATCTCCCCCAGCACCATATGAATCACTCAGCAGCCAGTAAACATGAATAACAGCAAGCTCCCTTGGGTAAAAAATAGACCGATCCCTATAGTTGAATCCTGAGGACCTACAGTCCCTGCTTTCACCCCCACAGAACGTTGTACTGCAGGCACTCAACCCTGACCGTGGACCTCAACCCTTTTTGCAAATGATTATCTGAAATGAGCAGAGGCTTCAGTTTGGACAGATTGCTCAAAATATGAGGCTAAACCAAGCCAGCTCCAACCAAACTCTGTCCTGCTTCAATGGTTTCTCACACAGAATGACCCTCTCCTGCTCTTAAGAACTCATTACCTATAGTTTTAAGACCTGTAGCTGGCACTATCGTCAAAATCTCCTACTTCTTTTCAGTGAGAACAGTGGTCCTCAAACTCGGCTGTGCAACAGAATCAACTGGGAAGCTCTACAAAATATTGCCACCAAGCCTTCATCCCCTTGAGAACCCAGGATTAAAATCGCAAAACTCAGTTTTGAGTATCATTTGAGGTTTCTCGAATCTGATCACTCTTCTGATGCCTGAATCCCCAGGATGCTACCGATCCCCATCCAAACTGTGCTTATACCCCCAGAGACGGTCAACTCACCACCTCCTGAGACAGTCTGGTTTCATGGTTGAAAGCTTTGTCCTCAATTGAATTGATATCCTTCCCCCTGTAACTTCCATAACTGTACTGTTTTTTTTTATTATTATTATTATTCCATAAGGGGTAAGTCTAAAGCCTATTCTGTAGGACAGCCCTTCAAAGATCCAAAGACAATAGTGGTCCATGCCTCAAGTCTCTGCTGACGTGTGTCTTTTTCAGGTGAGATCTCCCTAGTTCCTTCAGCAAACCAGGTGAGAGGGTTTCAGGTAATTTCTCCATCCTGGTTACTGGCCTCAAAATATATTCCGCTATCTCTAGTGATAGTGATCGTAATATTCTAGAAGTCAGTGTCGTATTTCTGCTATGATCTACCATTACACACAGAGCCCAATTATCACCTAAAATCCTCCCGACAGCAACCACCATAATAATAGGAAGAGCAGCCAGCATTTACTGGGCCTGGACCTAGGTATCCAGCGCTGTTTTAAGTTCTCTATTAGCCTTACCTTGTTTATTCTCCACCCAAGATTCTTTGAAGCCATCATCACACTCCTGATTTATAGATGGAGAATTCACAAAACACAGACATCTGCTCAGGTGATGGCCAAGAGTTAATCCAGATGTGACTCCAATGCCGTAGATCCCTACTTCATGCCAGCCAATGCCCCTTCCCCTGTGGAGTCTTGGACCCCATTGCCTGTGTTAACAATCACACGTCACTGATAACAGTGTCACTGTCAATTAGCGCACATAGGTTTGCTCACACTTTCAGAAGATCAATGAACACGTTTTGTAGACTAGGAATTTCCACACAAGCCTAACCTGCCATTATTATCCTCTTAATACCTACAAGACTATACCTTCCACCTCACCTCTAGCAAAGCAGATACCTGAAAACCCTTCCTGCACTTGCTTGGCTTCTCTCTTTTGTTGAGAATATTCAGATGGCGCTTCAGGGATTGTCCCAAGGTGTAAAAAGAGAAAGGCCAGAGGGACAAGGGTCCGGAACATTTTCCCAGACACTAGACTCAGTGGCAGCCTCACCAATCATCAGTTCTTCCCTGTCTCCTATAAACACTGATCAACAGGACTCCACAAGGCAAGCTGGAGCAATCGGTTTCATCATTTGAATCAAACCATCTGAAAAGCAGCTCAATCAACTTTCACAGAAGGCAGGACACAAAACGGTTGACTATAGACTCTGACGTCAAACAGACCTAGGTTTGTTTAGCAGCCCCATTATGATGTAGCTCCAGATCCCTGGGCAAGTCACCCAACCTCTCCAAACCCTACTTTCGTTACACACCCAACCTCTCTGAACCTAGTAAAAGGGAGGTATTATCATCTCAGTTAGGCATATGATTGCTCATCAACATCTGGTTTTCTTCTATTCCAGTCAAACAGTGAGACCGCATTGCATTAAACTCTTTAAAATTAACCATGAGCACACGGCACATTTTTTGCCAATGAAATAAAAGAAAAATGATGGGTATCACTTCCGAAAGGGAGGTAACTGACTGTCAGCCTACCCTTTCCCCGTAAGGCAGTGATTACGAGGCATTTGTTGATAAGATGTGCCTTAACACAAAAGCACACTAGACTGCTGAGCCAACTCATGGAGAACGGTTGCCTTGGTGAGTAACCTGGACCAACAAAAACTTCCAGGGTTGGCTGTTTCCTCAGCATAACCTAGCCCACCCTGGCCAATACACCACTCTTGCTATTTGGAGTTGTTGTAAGAAGAACATGACGTTATCCAACTAGAGCATTTACCACAAGCACTGAGTAAGTCTGCAATATTATTTTAAATAGATCCCATTACAAGGGCAGTCTGTTCTACATATGTCCCTCATACTCCACTATTCCCCCTTCTTTTACAGCTGCTCATAAGTTACTAGCATTAAGCGTGGCAATTTCTACAGATGATGTAGAAATATGAATTTTAAAACGAAAGGGGGAAAAGTGTTCAATAATGCAGTGTCACTCTGTCTCAGAATGCAAACTCAGAATAGCATGACTTTAATGCTACTTAGCATTTAGCAAGGAATTTAATGAAAGCAAAATGAAGCATCAAATAATAAATGTAGGTCAATATAAATTCACTACTGATAGAATAAAGTACACGTCGCCAAAATGTAAACATAATGAGAACATACATGAATAAAGGAGCTTATTAAATAACATAGCTTTTATTCACTGTTCTTAAATCAAGCAACCAAAAAAAGAATTCGTTTTGTTTCTGTCTTTGTTAAATGTTTTCATTAAAGGAAGTTTTGACGAGAAAATAAAGTATAAGGAAAGTACAGATAACACACTGGCCAGGTCACAGCACTGTCATTTTAAGACACAAATTCTAACCTACTCTAGGACACCACTGAGAGAGTCTTTTTTTTTTTTCTAATGTTTATTTATATTGAGAGAGAGAGAGAGAGAGAGAGCACACACAGGCAGGATAGGGGAGAGAGAGAGGAGACAGAATTTCAAGCAGGCTCCACACCATCAGCACAGAGCCTGACACAGGGTTCAATCCCAAGAACTGTGAGATCATGACCTGAGCCAAAATCAAGAGTTGGATGCTTAACTGACTGAGCCACCCAGGTGCCCGGAGAGTCCTTTTTTAAAATGGTGTTCAAATGCAAGTGCTAATAACCATGACCTATGTTATATGCATTGTATTGTGTCCTCCCAAAGAGATACGTTGGAGTCCCAACGCTTGGTACCTCAAAATGTGACCTTATTTGGACACAGGGTTTTTACAAAGGTAATCAAGCTAAAACAAAGTCATTAGGATGAGTCTTGATCCAATATGACCAGTGGCTTTATAAAAAGGTTGAAATGTGGACAAAGACAGACACACACGGACAAGCCGTGTGAAAACAAAGGCAGAGATAGGGCGATCCATCTACAAGCCGAGCAACACCAAGGATTGATCACTATTTTTCCCTCAAGATAAGCAGCTTATTAAGAATATGCTGACTGGGGCGCCTGGGTGGCGCAGTCGGTTAAGTGTCCGACTTTAGCCAGGTCACGATCTCGCGGTCCGTGAGTTCGAGCCCCGCGTCGGGCTCTGGGCGGATGGCTCAGAGCCTGGAGCCTGTTTCCGATTCTGTGTCTCCCTCTCTCTCTGCCCCTCCCCCGTTCATGCTCTGTCTCTCTCTGTCGCAAAAATAAATAAACGTTGAAAAAAAAAATTTTAAAAAAAAAAAAAAAGAATATGCTGACTAATAAGAAATAGAAAGAGTTTTAGAATTCATCACATTTCCCTTAGGAAAAAGTTAGATATAAAAATTTAAAAAAGGAAAAATCCATACAAAATGCATCGTCAGTCAATCCTCCCTTGATTTTAAGGAAACTTCTTTTACATTACACAATAAACATGGGTTAATACTTTATGTTAAGAATCAAAAGTCTAGAAAATAAACAGTTCTCCAGGTGAGTTAAACCACGCATTACACAGTACCCAACGAGGACACAATATGGCCATAAACCTGTTCTAGTGGGGCACCTAGGTGGCTCAGTTGGTTGGGTGCCTGACTTTGTTTCAGATCACAATCTCGAGGTTCGTGAGTTCGAGCCCCGAGCTCTGAGCCCCCATCTGGGATCACTGCTGTCAGCATGGAGTCCCCTTCGGATCCTCTGTCCCCCTCTCTCTGCCTCTCCCCCACTTGCGCTCTCTCAAAAATAAAGCAAACATTTAAAAAATAAACCTGTTGTAATAGATGCAGATAGTCTGTCTAAAGGAGAAAATGAAAGGAAGTCTGGGGTCAGGGGGGCAGGGACACAGTGATGAAAGTTAGGAGGGAGCCAAGGAGTCTCCAGGCATAGAAGAAATGGATGGTCTTTTACCAACAGAGAGGATTTTGTGCAAACTTTCACTTGACAGCTGGGCTGGAAGTTTTATGAGTTCTTACCACCCATTTTATTGTACATTTTCCCTTCACACCCATTCTCTCAAAGTTTTCTGAGACATTTCCTTGTAAATGTTTACTTCTGATTTTGCTTTTTGGTTTGCTTATGCCTTTTTTTTTATTGGAAGCGAATAGTAAGGTGGGCATCTTCAGAAATGTGCTTCACGCAAAAAACTATAACAATGTATCAGAGGTGCCTGAATATTAACTCTAACAAAATAATACAAAAGCAAATAAGCAAACAGGAACCGCTGTCATAAGAATGATAAACCTAGAATAGATGAACTCTGGTCCTATAGTCGTATATTGAAAAAGAGAAAAAAACAGAGTATTGGTCTTAAGTTCATTGTTTCACTAGAATAATTCATGTTTATCATTTCCCTGCATAAAATATCTAAACTGAACTACAGTGATACCCACAATAGAATAATGTGGCCTATAAAATACTCTCTCATATACCCATGTACTTTGGGTTGTACGCTTACCAAGAGTCACTTGTGTTTGTTCCCAACCCTGTTTATGCCAGTTGTGCATGTTAATGTAATTACATAATTTAATTAAATAATATTTCCATAAAATCTGAGTTGCAATGGAAAGGGATTTGTTGCTTTCCTGAAACTAGTCAAATGCTTTGAAAAGACCCAATAAAGAAAAAAGGCTTTAAAATTTGCTGTTGCGGGGAAAAGGATCATAAAAATCTATACGAACTCTACTTGGGTTGCTAGTCAGTCTTTATATTCTTAATTCACTTTAACGAAACTGAACCTGGAATTTGTAGAGGCTCTTTTAGGGATATAGCTTATCCAAAAAAAGATCCCCCACCCCCAACTTACAGCAAAGTCCTTGGCTCCACAGCAAAATAATGGTGAATAAATGTACATTTATGAATTCTGAGGAAAGTCAAATGTTTTATGTATGTATATGACTTATGATTCCCCAACTTAATCGACTTATATGATCGGTCAACAACCATTTTCAATCGTATGGAAGAAAAAGTCTTCTATGATAAAAAAGAAAATGGTAAACTAGGAAGGACTTTTTCTTAACCTACGTATAATGAACAGAGATCGAAAGTAATAGGCTCAAATATGCAAACCAAGAAACAGAATCCATTTCAATACCCAAGTCTACTTATATCACTTAAGTGAGAAGCAGCTTAGCTATACTCATGAACATTAAATGTTGTGTAAATCTGAACCACGTAGACTCCAATTAATTACTGCATGGTATTACCGTGTCTTCCTATAGCTATGTAATAATACCAACTGCCTGTAATCGGAAGGATTTAGTAGACATTTATTGATGGAAATCAGATGATTTCATCCACAATGTCTGAATTGCTTTGATATGTTTGAGCCTGCAGCAAAATAATGTAATAAAAAGCAACATACAGATGAGAACCTCAATTTTTCTCTACATATGAATCTGTCACTGATTTGAGAAGAATCAAATCTAAGTCCAACCAGGTGAAGATGTTCCATACATTATCCTTCCCGATTCGGTATAAAAATATTTCCCTTTCCAGTATGTTCATATACTGTTCCTGACTTTGTGGTACCCTGGACACAGAGAGAGCACAGAGATACAGAGTATTGTCTCAGCAAATGTTAAACAAAGCAGAGATGAATTACGGAATATTTTCCTAAAGTTTACTTGAGAGACCATCTGAAGTCATATGCCCTCAAATAGACTAATGAGTAGAGTGGAAAGGTAGATCTCATGAGTAAGATGAATGAGAAATAGGCTATCCGGTAGACTGGAAATGTCTTTCCCTCTTCTTTCTCTCCTCCTCCCTACCCCCACCAAGAAAAGTCCTCCAGTAGTCCATCATGGAGCTGAAAATTCTATCAGTCATATCTTTGGTTTTAAAAACTTTCCTATCACTATGAAACTGCACATACTCCTAGGAGGGGTAGCCTAAAGCCTTATACCCTAACACCTTGTCACAAGTTATTTTCCAGTTTGGCTTGAAGAGTAAGACTTTGCAACCAGGCAAGGAACGATGATAGGGATATTGGGAACTTCAGAAGAGGAGAAAGGCTTGGAGCAGAGAAGGTTAAGGATGGCCAAAGTCCCTGAGGCACAAAAAAATTTCTGAAATAAGAATTTAAAGACTCATGAAAATTGACTTTATCAACCACCAAGTTCTCTTGATTAAAGATTATTAAAAACAACCCACTTGCTTTACATACTTACACACATACTTAGGTTCTCATTGCTGTTATGAAACACAAGTTGACATGGGTGGAAGGGTGGGAGGGGGTGTTGGGCATTTCTTCCCTCTTCACTTACTCTTTTTTTTTTTATTTTTATTTATTTATTTTTGAAAGAGAGAGAATGCATGTGTCTGGGGCAGTGGCAGAGAAAGAAAGGGAGACAGAGAATCTCAAGTAGAGCCCAACTGAACCAGCCAGGTGCCCCTCCTCTTCATTTACTCTTAATCGTAATATCTTAACACAAGGGAAAGCTCAGATACCATTTGCGAATTTTCAAAATAGGAGTGAATTAGGATGTGAATTTGGTTGCAAGGTAGGCTAAGGACTTGTCACTATAGACCAGCATCACCTAGGAGCTTGTTAGAAATGTCAAATCTCAGGCCCCACTCCACATCTACAGAAGTTCATTTGCATTTTAACAAGGCTAATTCATTAAGTGTAAGAAACAATTGGCTAGGGAGACTTTCCTTGAAGGCCTACTTGCATAGCAAGCTTATTATTATTATTATTATTATTATTAATTATTATTATGAGTATAGATTTAAAGCAGCTTAGAAACAGAATGACTGATAAATGTTATAGGGAAGAGATTAGTCCCCAGCCAAGAAACTGCTTGGTGCTCCCTCTGGAGAACCTTCTCAGTGATCTCACTTTCAAAATTACATAAGAATTTTTATAAGTATGATACAATTGGTGTGAAGGGCAGGACTCCCACCCTTCAATCACTCAACAATCTCAACATACATGACTATTCCTCTTAGTAGTTCCGAAAAACAGCTGATGACAAGTGAAAGACACCTCCTCTGGACATTCAGATGACTGATTTTGTATAAATCAATTTTGAGTGCCACAAAATGTCAGAAAATACCAAATGAGGAGAAAAGAATCAATAGATAACCCTGGAATTAAATGAGAGATGAATAATCTTTACCAACTAAAATAAATTAAGCCATGAAAACCAAGTCAAAGTAACATCAAGGATTTGACTAAAAACCACACACACACACACACACACACACACACACACACAAATAGTATATAGATCCTCCTTGACTTACGATGGGGTTACATCCTGATAAACCTATAGTAAGTTGAAAATATCATAAGTCAAAATTGCACTTAATAATACACCGTAATGTGTGCTCAGAACACTTACATTAGCCTACAGTTGGGCAAGATCAGAAAGACTATTTTATAATATAGTGTTAGCTATCTTATGTAATTTATTGAAGACTGTACTCAAAGTGAAAAAAAACCAGAATGGTTGTCTGGGTACAGAATGGTCATGTGTCAGTGGTTTACCCTTGTGATCACGTGGCTGAGTGAGAGCTCCTGCTCACTGCCACTGCCCAGCACCACGAGGGTATCCTATGCATATCACCAGCCCATGAAAAGATCCAAATTCCAAGTTCAAAACCCCAAATACAGGTTCTACTGAATGTGTATCACTTTTACCCCATCAGAAAGTCAAAAAATCCTAAAGCAAACCATCATAAATTGTGTCTACAATTTAGAGGTAAGGCCACTTGCTACAAACATGGCTGTTCATTCTTTTTCCAGAAAAGCATTATGACAGGAACTACAAAATGAGAGCTGAATTCATACTTTCTAGCTTCTGTCTGAACAGCCATAATTTTTAAAGGTTCTACAACAAAGAAACCAATTTGCAGATGCAGACCATGTATTAACCTAGCAACCAGGAAACCAAGCATACATTTGTTCAGCACTTTCAGCATTTAGAGAGTAGAGGTAGGGGGACAAACTCTACAACGTATTTAGATCACTTTATTTTATATTTTAAATGTGCCTATTAGAGCTATTAAATAAACCAGAAATTTATAGACAGACCAAATGTGGAAATTCAACTTCAATGTTTTTCTGAGTACTAAACTGGCATCAGAGATAAATCCAGTCCTGTAACAGAAACCAAGACAGGTGTCCTTCTTGATAAGTAAACAGAGGCAAAGTAGTGTCTTCACATCATTTTGTTATACATGGATACTCAAAGCATGAATTAGACACCTACTGTGTGCCCGTTACTGGTGATTAAGAGAAGGAGAGGATACGCACGTGTCTTCACCGTCCTCTGGGGAGAAAGCTAGGTAAGCAAATCATTTCAGCCACGAGTAATATCTGAGCTATGGAGAGAGAAACGTGTTTGCACTAACTACCCCAGGGAGCCATACTATTCCACCCCCCTACCCCAACATAGTTCGACTCTAGAAGTCCCATCCATACGGCAGTGTCCTTTTTAAGAAGAGCAGCATGGAGACCCTGCCCCAACCCTTGATGTAAAATCTAGGTTTAAGGGTTTGGGAGGTAGTGTTTATCAATAAAATAGTTTCTGAAATTGTTCCACAGCGATGTAAACCACAGCACCAGGACTCGACGGTACTCTGACCTGTGGATTCTTTTTCGTTTCAGATTCATTTCCAAAGCCAAATATCCACGCATGCCTGCAAGACACTGATGTCCACACAGACAAATGAACTCTCCTCTGATAGAGTCCAGTTAACGATTTGTAAAAACAGAGAAACTTGGGGACAAGGGTCCTTCTGACCTAACAGCCCATAGGCCCTGTTTCCTCAAAGGTCTCCTTCGGATGTAGACCCGCCCAAGATCAGCAGAGATGGTCTTTTGAATGGCATTTAACAAAGGCATGTTCCTTTGGAAAGCTGCCATCCTTAAAGACAGAGGGACAGGAGTGCACACGACAAAGAGATTCAACAGTGGAGCCTCTTTGAGAAGAATTAGTGAGTGGGTGGAGGCTTGGATTGGGCAGAAAGAGGGCTCTCTGGGACCTTTCTAATTCCACCTCATTGGAAGAAACTGTGCGATGTTTCTAGCAGTTCCATCTATCAGGAAGGGGTTGTGGGAACAGCAGAGGAAGCAGAGGCTGGGACACCTTTCCTCCAAAAGGCAGCCCACATAGAGCATAGATCTAACACTTGTAGATGCAACTTGGCATCGCAAGCCGAGTCTGCCGCCCTACCTAAAACAGCACCGGGAATCGAGACCATGAACAAATTTGGAAACCAAATTAAGCCAAGACCATCCCGCAGATGGTGAAGACATAGTAAATATACCAAACCAGGGGCCTGGATCATGTCATTGCTCTAGAAGAATCCCTGGAATCACCCTTTGTTACAATGGCAGACATACAGGCTAAAGGCATGCCGTGCGCTTTAGTCTTTGCTACAGTTCTGTAAGGCATTATCATCTCCTCTACAGAGATGAAGGGAAGGAAGCATGGAAAACCAAGTTCGAAAACTTTCCAAAGTTCTCATGGCCTTTAAGGGGTAGAACCCGGACTAAGTGGTGATCCCAGAGCCCATTCTGATAGCCATCCCCATACCCACTGTTCCTTCCTAATCAGCCTTTACAACCACGAAAGGCTGTGATGGCACCAGCCATCAGACTAAAGCCTCACCGGGGGAGTTTTCCAAGCCATCTCCCAGATCCACCCACAACAAATGGAAACGATGGGTCCTGAAGTATGTGGGAAATGCAAAGGCATGAAAGAATATACAAGACAGAGAGCAGAGCCCTCTAGCAGAGATCCTTGAGCTTACACTACTTCAAGAAGACCTAGTCCCTCCTTCTGGTTCAATGGGTACTCACACAGTTGTTTGCTTTCAACGAGAGTTTAGTGCTTTCTTTAAAGGAGGAGGAGGGGAGGAGGAGGGAAGGAGGAGGAAGAAGAAGCCTCGTAAGTATATAATGAACCGGAATTATAGCTGCTGCTCTGATGCTGTGTGTTATTTTTGGCTGAGTGTCCTACTCTTCTGGAATCCGATGGTAGGGTGCTGAAGCTTGCTCCAGTAACACAGGCTGACTGCTGTCCCCAAAGGACCCTGAAGAAGACAAGAGGAACTATCTCCTAGTCTTCAGCAGACAGGGGAGGTTTAACATAAAGAAACTCCCACTTAACATGTTCTTCAAAAAGAATCCATTCATTATCTTTATTTCCGACACAGTATTTATGAATTTTCTTTCAACAGGGCCCATCAGGGCAAACGTCACAACTCCGTGGTAAAATATCATGTGCGATTTCTTTTCCTCCTAGGAAGATTAAGGCCAATGAATAAAAGAAAGGGGGATGTGGCCCCTATATTTAGCTCTCCTTACAACATCCTGTCTCACGGGTATTAAAAATAGACCCAAATCACTTGAAGACATTCTGAAAAATCAAAGGCAGAATAGCTTTCCAAGAGAAAGTTTTAAATGTTTGCTTTCTTTCTAGTTGAGAGTTTTCAGGAACAAAAGCAATTGAGTGGACTCCCCCTCTTAGGAAGCCGGGCCAGGTGGCTCCTGGGGTTTTAAAACATGCTCTGTCTCCTCTCATCATCACCTCAGCCTCCATTCTTTGTGGTCTGGATTTTAGGAGAAATCTGGGCTGGCCCTTGGCAAAAAGTGTGAGATAGTCTGTGGAGAGAAATTCTCCTCTGTTAACAACCTTTCCTCCACCTGGCATTCTGACACTCCCAAGGTCCCTGTCAGAGCGAAGTCAGCTTAGATTCAATTCACTGAACAAATACGTGTTATTTGTGATGTGCCAGGCACGGTGCCAGGCAGGGCAAAGGATGCAAAGGGGAGCAGAGGATGGAACGTCCTTGTTAGAGAAGGTGCCAGGTAATTCCACAATTAAGTAAAGCTTCCAGAGGACCACAGGCAACACCATGCAAAGAGAGAGGGGACATCTTGTTGGAAGGTATCAGAATGGACATCATGCTGGACGTGGCATTTGAAACAGACAAGGAAGACAAGGATGGGGACGGAGAACTCAAAATACCCAAGCCCAGGTGTGAAAGAAGGTCAGGAATCAGCTTAGTGTAATGCCTCTTCTCAAAAACGTATGGTTGGGGGGCGCCTGGGTGGCGCCGTCGGTTAAGCGTCCGACCTCAGCCAGGCCACGATCTCGCGGTCTGTGAGTTCGAGCCCCGCGTCGGGCTCTGGGCTGATGGCTCAGAGCCTGGAGCCCGTTTCCGATTCTGTGTCTCCCTCTCTCTCTGCCCCTCCCCCGTTCATGCTCTGTCTCTCTCTGTCCCAAAAATAAATAAACGTTGGGAAAAAAAAAAAAAAAAAAAAAGAATGCAGCCTCTTTCAAATCTTGCAATTCCCCAGCTGTAGAACTTAGGCAATTTCCTCCCCTTCCCTGAGCCTCACTTTCATCATCTGTAAAACGGGGGCCATGCTCCATACAGCTGATGTGATTATGTCATATCATGGCTACATATTTGGGTCAGGGAGTGGCATACAGTTCATGGAAAACACTCAGTGAATGGATATAACTCACTCAAATGGTAGCTACTTAATGAGATTATGTTTCTAACATCGCTCCAATCACAAGCAGCCTCCACGCTGCTGGCAGAAAGTCTTCATTGACATTGGGGTACGGCAAGGGTAAAATGGCGTGGCCTTGGTTTTCGTAAAGGTCTAATTTTCAGACTACTTTTTTGGCCGATGCCCCTCGACAAAGGAAGAAGGCCCCACAGCCACTTCCAGTTTCCAATTACCAAAGCAAATATAGAACCTTGAAAAATAATATCTCTTAACGGGACTTTATTTCACTCTATGCTAGTGTAGCTCATGACACTTTGGAGTCACTCATATAGAGGTTAATGAAAAGTTGACGAGCATTTTCTAACGTAAGGTAAGAGAAAAATGGGGCCTTAGAGGTTCACAGTGAGGGAACAGAAATAGCCAGGGTGAATATCAATGTTTGTGGAATAATGTGGTGTTTCTTAAACTTCTGTGAGCACGCAACCCCACTGGGGATCTTATTCAAATGAAGCCTGACTGGTTGGTCTGGAGTGGGCCTGAAACTCATGAATTCCCAAGTGGCATCTAGGTCATTGGCCCATGGACCACACTCTGAATAGGAAGAGAACGGTATTTCGTTAGAGCTTAAGAAACAGCTGAGTGGGGGAACCATGAGAGCCTCAGATGGAAGAAGGGCAACCCAAACAAGATGGCAAGGGTACTGGATGGTTTGAGGGGCAGCCAGGCCAGAGACATAAGTACAGATGCTCAGTGTCCAAGAGAAAGTTTTTTTTTTTTTTAATAAGAAGAAGCCCCAGATCACAAAGTTCCAGTGGGTTATTCACGTAGGCTGTGAGTCACTCACAGCCTTTTAGAATTGTCGATGGCAAACATTCTGGAGAGTGCTGCGATCAGGAATGTGCTCACAGCCATTAACTATGAAGCACTAACTCATTTCAGCAGCCTGACACAAATTATGCTCCGCACTTGAAAAATAGCTATTGATCAGTCCCTTCTTTCTTATGCCTTCCAATACTTCAGATCAGCACTTCCATTCACTTCCCCCCTACAGATGCCTTCACACACCTAGTTAGATCCTTTCCAAACCAAAAAACATCCCCCAAGACTTCACTCTACTTTCTTTGAGATTTTGCCTTTCAAAAACAAGCCAAGAAAGAGGCTCTCTTTTCATTTGTCCACATATCTGCTTCCTACGAACTTCCCAATGTCTTTCATTTTCTCTAGTCATTATAGATACAAAGGCAACAAATCAACTGATCTATCATTTCCCGTGTTAAAAGATAAGAGACTAAGAGGGCATGGAAAGGACAGAATATAGAATTAGCCTTTAAAGAATTAAATCAGCTTCAGGGGCAGATTGAATGGTAATACCCTGAGCACCTTCAAGTAGCAGCTTGAGTATCAATGAGGCAAAAGCAAGCTCCTGGTCTCTCAAGCTAGAGTAATGTGCATCTTCCCTGGTCCCTTTCTTAATATTAAAAACAACAACAACAACAACAACAACAACAACAAAAAACGATGGTGCATGTAGATCTTCTGTGGCAGACTGACTGAAAGCTGGATGTCCCAGTTCTCTGTTCCTCCCTGTATCCACACCCTGTGCCACCATGTCACTCTGTAGCTCCCCCCACTGAGAAGAAGGTGGAATCTCTCTCTCCAGTCCATGATTCTTGGCTGCCTTGTGACAATTGAGCCAGTAGAATATGGTAGAAGTGGCTGTGTGTGTGTGTGTGTGGGTGTGTGCACACACACGCACACACGAGCATTATGAGCCTACTGGATTTGTACTCTCCTCCCCACTCTCTTTCTCCTCTGCCTTCACCAAGAGAACAAGCCTGGGCCCGCCTGAGACTACTCAGAGCAGAGCCAAGGTTATCCTCCAACCTGCCAGCCTCTCGCTGACCCACTAGCTGGCCCAGATACAAGAGTGAGCCCGGCTCAGATCATCCAAGCTTTGCTTATACCAGCACAATTACAGAGATGACCCTTAGATCCATGACAAATAAAAAACAGTGGTTACTTCAGGCTGCTAAGTTTTGGAATGCTTTGTGATGCAGCATTATTTGGCTAAATAAATACATACATAAATAACTGATGCAGCTTCCTTTGGAGAAGCTGTGATAAAAAGTCCAGGTATACAAATAATTCCAACAGGACACCGGCTTTCCTCTGACAAAATTATTGATGAACGCAGATACACTGTAATAACATAATTGCATCATTTATAAAACAAAAAACACATTAGGGAATTAGATAATAAAAACACATTTCTAGATTAGTTTGCATTTTTCAAAGGGTTTAATCTATTCGGTGATTGACTATATTAACTTGAGCAAATTTTTTAAGCTTGCTAGACTTCAAATCCTGTTAGTCATTCCTTCTTTTGGGCGTTCATTTATTGAGGATTATGATGAACAGAGTTGCAAGCTGGATATGGGGGGGGCTTCAAATATGAATAACACAATGGTCCCTGATCTCAAATAACTTCCATCTCCTAGAGTTGACAAGGGCACACACTCACTTTTCATGCATGGCAGAGAACGTGTCATTCCCTTATTACTGTCTCTACCATTTTAAATCTTACTCGGCTTACCAGACCCAGATGAAGGGTCCTTTATTTTATATCTTCCCTAATCGCACCCTTATTTTTCTTGCCGAAACATAAGTAAACTTCCTCAACTTTAAAAACACCGTATGGGAGCTCTAGAGCAGGCTGAGGCAATAATCCAGGAAGGTCATAAAATTCAAGGCTAAAAAAAGAAGCTTTAGATCAGATGGATCATGAAAGGTCTTGAATATTGATTGCTGAGTGTGTACTTGATTCCACAGAAAACAGAGAGCCATGGAAGGCTTCTGAGAAAGGGAGTGACCTAATCAAAGCTGTCATTGTTGAGAGGTCTCAGGCTCTTACGGCAGGACTGTGGAAGCCCCAGGGCGATGGGGTTTCAGAAATGATGAGATGGTCAATTGCATATGCTACATAGAGGTAAAACAGGATGAAAAATTGAGTTTGCCAACTAGGTAGCCTCTGGTGACCTTGTAAAGGAAAAGTTCAATGGACTACAAAGGAGAAAGAAATGGAGGAGGTAGGTGAGAAACCCAAACTACCAGTTCCCGCCCCAAGTTTTTCTAGGGAGGAGGTAAGGTTGACTATTGTTCATAAAGAGAATTTAAGGATGCAGATCATTTGAGGGAAGATTCGAGTCAGCCTCCCTCTGATAAATTGCTTTCATTGGTCTAAAAGACCCAGGAAACCCTGGTGTTTCTCAGAAATGTCTAACAGGCTGTTATTGGGAAAGAAAAGAACATTGAGGACTCAAGGGGCACAGGCTGAGTGGGCAAGGTTCAGACTTCCTGTTTTCATTTCAACACGCTTAATCCCATTTTTCTTCCTTATATACCAAGCATCCATGCTAGATTTTCTTTGGAAAATATAGCGTTCCTTGTATTGATTTAAAAAAAATAATAACAATTTGAAAACTATTAAGCCGGACGATTGCCATGATAAAATACTAGACTAATTATCTTCCAAAACTTCTAATGAGAAAAAAATCAGGAGGTGCTCACCTCCTGAGCATATTATAGGTTGGGCAATGTGCTATACACTTTCTTTAGGGTCTCTCATTTAATTCGCACCACAGCTCTCTGAAGGAGGAATTATCTTCATTCTGCAGGTGAGGGAACAGAGGCCCAGAGAGATCAAATACCTTGCCCAAGACCTCAGTGTTGATCCCAGAGCCTGGGTTCTTGACCACCAAGGCACAGCGGTACACTCAGTCTTGCCCACCCAGTGGAGCCTGTGGTTCCTCCATGAGTCTCGAGGTCTCTAAGTTTGAATTTGCATTTCTAGGAACACATTTAGATATGCTTTTGGCTAGAAGATGCCATTAAACTTAGGGAACAGAAGAAATATGTTGAGAGAAAGACATAGCAAGAGAAAGACTGAAAGAACTAGAAAGAATCTGTAAAAAAGATTCGTAAATTAGTGGAGCCTGGAAGAATTGGTGAAAACAGAAACCCTGACGCTGGAGCTATAAAAAAATCACACACACACACACACACACACACACACACACACACACAATCATAAATGCCATGTCTAGAAAGGATGTCTATGTAACATAAAAGGCATTTTTTATGCTATGTTGGAATAGATTTTAATTTTGAAAATCTAAACTTCTTTGGAAGAATTAATTATTAAAACATAATAGCTAGTCCACCCCCTTTAAAATTGCACCTCTCCCCACGTCTTTATCCCCTCTTGCCTTCGTTTCTCCATTGCATTTAACACCATTTTCTAAAACTAGAGATCGTGTTTATTCCTTTGCTTACTGCCTCTCTCCCTCCACCGGGACGTACGTTCCTTGGGCGGGGGTGGAGAGTAGGTTTCTTGCTGTTTCTGTGGTTGCTTGCTCTGTCGCTCTAGCACCTACCATAATGTCTGGCTCCTAGGAGCCACTCAGGCACTCAATAAATATTTGTTGAACCAATGAATGTGTTACTGTGTCCTGCTATTTATGGAATGAGCCTGAATATCCATCCATTCCCATCGCACCTTATGGTATCTGAAATATAAGTGTGCCCATCAATTACAAGTCTATTTAGCATTTACATGGCACCGTGTATCGAAAACACACTGTTCAACTACTCCCCCCACAATCAACCTTGAAAATAGATGCTGAAAAGTGGGGTAGCCCACATCTCTTTTCCGTCCTAGACTTCCACAACAGATGTAGCCATGGGGTGGGTGGGAGAAGAGGGGAGGGATGGGGAGGTGAGGCACAGAGAGCCCCTGTTGTTGGAACTCCATTCCCTGGCCTACCCTTACCTCCTTAGAAGTGGGGCACTGAGCCAGAGATCCTCCCCTCCAGCTGCTGCACATGAGCTCGGCATACCCACGGAGAAGGAGGAGAAGGAAGAAGCCCCAGGAGCCCAGAGAGGAGGTGAGGCGTGAGAGGAGGAGGGACTCCCAGCAATCATCTCCCAGCAGCAGTCTCCAATTTGCCCTCTGAGCTCTCCACCCTTTTTACAGGTGGCAACCAGACTGCATTCCCCTTCCCACCCCTTTGCCGCTTGCCTGACGAGCTGCAGCCCGCCACCGCAAGCCTGAGCCACCAGGCCTGAATGCCAGTGCCCTCGCCTCGCCATCTTATCTACCCTACCCCTCTGGACCACAGGACTTGGCCTCACGTGGGAAGGCCAATGGGCCACATTGCGTATGGGCCAAGAGTGGTAAAAACAAAAATGAAGACAAACCCCGATTTTAACCTGAGAGCTGGTACGTCCCACTTCACTTACAAATACCTCAACCCTGTGCCTTTTAGGAAGAGGCTGCCTGAGCGTGAAATCAAGTGGACACAGTTACATTGCCTAAACCACACATACTAAGCAAACACCTGTCTACACACCTACTTTAGCGCTATGAGACTTAAAGTCTCAGCTCCAAACCTACCACCTCCTTCCCCAGCTCAGCAGCAGGAATGACCAAATCATCACGAAAATAAGCAGGGAAGAAGGTCCAGGTGTTGGTAGCCAGATAGGCATTCTCGGACAAGGCAAGAAACGCAGGTAGGAACAAGAAAATCATTTTCATCAACTCGGTACAATAATATTGGCTGTTTTGGGAAAATTCCTAACACTCAAGGTGCAAAAGAGCTTTTCTTCACGTAACAGTAAAGGGGAACTAAGACTTGAGAAGCACATCGAGCATCTCCAATGTGTCCTGCACTATGCAAGCGCTACATAGAAATCACGTGACTTAAACTTCTCAATTACCCTATGAGATAGATGCGATATCCATCTTCATTAAAAGGGGGAAACTGAAAAAGGCTCCTAAATGTCTAATAACTTGCTTAAGGTCCCACAGTTAAAAAGTGGAAGAATCGAGTCTAAAAAGTAGGTCTCCTAACTTCTCAGCCCATCAGTCTGTCTGGTCATCACATACAAAAAAGTTACGTGTTTTCTTTTTTTTTTTTTTTTTTTATTTCCCACCGAATATTCGATCTCTTCTCGTTTTAGGGGCTTAAGGGAGAAAGCATTTAAGGTCTTTAATCTTTCTTCAGTGTTACTCTTGACATCACACGTCTTGCATGGCCCCAGGGAGATTATTGCAAACATTATTTATTACAACACTACTTGATCCCTGGGTATTCATTGAACACTTATTGATTGTTAATAGGGATCCCTAGCTGACAGAAGGAGTAGAAAGGCCAACTTTGTTCTTGCATTGTTTTGTGCATCGACTTCATTATTTGAGGCGTCCATCTTATCCTTATGGACATTCTCCGGACATGTGATTCAAAGACATGTTCACTCCACTGGCATTTCTAATCTTCAGTAGGTCAGATATTATGTACGCATCATCTAGTCAATACACTCAAAAAGATATGGTTGACACACATAAATTCACACCACATGACGCTTTGTGCGAGAAACTTCCAGGCAGCCAACTTGCTATCAGACCATTAATAAAAATGTTGTGGAAACCGCTTCTAAAGGATGGCAATTAGCTACGATGATTAGACAAAACATGGTTTCACATTAAATTAAATTGATATTTAAATGTAATTGTTTTCAGCTCTGCGGTGTCAAGGTACTACATAAATCCATTATTACTACTATTTAAAGCAATAGTAACAACCACAATAACTCAGCCAAATTTTCCAAGATTGTAATTTGCTGTGCCCCAATGAAGTTAATTGCATACTTGGGAGGTGGGTTAACTCTTTCAAGCCGCTTGGGATCGCTGAATGACAGTTTTTTGAAAGAGTTAATTGCCTTCCAAAATGTCTCCCTGTGGAAAGAGTTCATATACATATACAGTATAGCTCTAAAGAAACCTATTAATTTACACTTAGCTAGATTAACTCTGCCCAGATAGTTTTACTCCATTTAAAACTAACTGAAATGTCAACACATTATAAAGAGGGCTATTAGCAATTCAAATATGACGTTATTCATGACTTTAGACAAACCAAACAAAACAATAAAACCTTTAGAAGAGAGTGGTAAGCTTTCTCCTAGGACTTTGAAAAATGAGAAAAGTAGAATGATTTCTAAGTCGGTAGAGTATATCTGTGCTGTGTTGCGTAAATCTGAACTAAAACCTCGAAGTCAGGGATGCCAAATCCCAAAGTTTCCAGTCTCCACCAGGAAAAACAAATGATTCAGTAGATCCCATGTGAGGCAACAGGGAATGGTAGGTATTGTGGCAAACTGACGAGGCCACACCCTGTTCAAAGCAGTTGAAGCTTCCAAGTTCTGAGCAAGTGTTGCTGTGTGGGACATGGCCCCAGGATGTCTGCATATTTCCATTTTTTTATAGATTTGGATGAATCTGAGAGTTTGCCTTTTTTTTATTTGCTTGGAGAGAGAGAGAGAGAAAGAGAGAGAGAGAGAGAGAGAGAGGTAGCGAGAGAGGGAGAGAGAATCCCAAGCAGCCTCCACACTCAGCACAGAGCCTGACGTGGAGCTCAGTCCCATGACTGTGAGATCATGACCTGAGCTGAAATCAAGAGTCAGACGCTTAACCTACTGAACCATCCAGTCACCCTGACATCTTTCCATTTTCAAAAAATTTTTGATGTTTCTTTGTTTTTCAAGGGGGGGGGACACAGGGAAGGAGCAGAGAGAGAGAGAGAGAAAGACAGAATCCGAAGCAGGCTCCAGGCTCTGAGCTGTCAGCACAGAGTCTGACGTGGGGCTCGAACCCATGAACCGCAAGATCACGACCAGAGCTAAAGTTGGACGCTTAACTGACTGAATCACCCAGGCACTCCTACATCTTCCCATTTTTTAAAGAGAGGCTCCAAATCTGAATTTTTATTTTTTAAAATTTCATGATTCTAAAACACCCCAGGTACACCCAACAAAATACGACTGCAGGCTGTATTTGACCTACAAGCTTCAAGTTTGCCTGTCTGCCCTAAATGGTTTCTGACTTCAAGTCTAAGATGGCAAGAAGGCCGTTTGTAGATGTACACCTAGGAGCTATTTATGTCATTATGTCTTGGAAATGTAGCCAGGTATAGGGCTGTCTGCTTCCAAAAGGGGAAAAAAAAGAGAGAGAGAGAGAGAGACCACATCAATGCCATGATCATTCATCACTGTTAATGCGGCTGATGATTTCTATTTCTTCTCCTGGTTTTTGCTGTAGTGATCTTGCCCTCGATGCATTACTTGGAGTCATTGGTGACATAATTCCAATAGCAATCTCATCAAAACCAGCCACCCAATTCACCCACAAATTCAAATGCACTCATTATCAAGTGAGGCAAAAGGACATCAAGACCCATCTCTTGCCCTATCAACCCTCCCTTCCTAACCAGGGACCACTCCATCCCTACATGTGTCACTGGCAGCCACAGGAAGCTGGGGCAAGAGAAACTGTCAAAAATAACTCCTGAGAGGATCATGGAAAGGCTTTCCAATGACAAAGCTGCAGAAAGGGCTATTGTGTTTAAAAAGGGCTATTACGTACAAACTGTTCACATCTCATCTTATTCCAGAAAGATTCTGTGGTTCTCCCATCTGTGAACTCCCAGTTCAACTCAGACTTTCTAGCATGAACCACAATTACTTGGGCATGTAATTTCCAAAATGCATCTAATTTCCAAAATATATCAAGGTTGCTTTCAGAGCAGAATCTCCGCCTGGTTTATCTCTGTATCCCACAAAGCAATTAATATATCCCTAGTAAATGGCAACTTTTCCTCAAGTATTTGGTAGGTGGGTAGTAGACAGTTGGCTGGATGAGTGTCAGGTGGGCGGGTGGATGGATGGATGGATGGATGGGTGGATGAGTGGAAGGAAAGAGAAAGGATAGATGAGAAAACTCCTCTGTGGCTAGGCCCAGGAAGCATGATCACAAGTATGGACTAGAAGAAACATCGGCTGTGCAAAAGACTCGTGCTTGTTTTGTGGCAGGCAACAAATATTGGCTATTCATGACCCAACAGCCATAACCCCACCTTCTCCTTGCAGAGAAAACCCTTGATCTTAGAGAACAGGGATTTCCCCCCTCCATGCCCTAGTGCAATTCTAATAATCTTACTGCTCTTTAGTAATTTGTTTGGGGGAAGAGTGGATCAAATGGACTAGCCCTGGCCAATGAAACTTAAGGAGAAGCCTGCAGAGTTTCAGGGAGGAGCTTCTTTTCTATAGAAAACAAACATACAAGACTACAAGACTTTCCCCCTGTCCTTCCCTTTCTGCTTGCAACACTTAGTGTAAAGATGCGATACTTGGAGCTGCGGCAGCTATCTTGAAACCATGTGGCGATAAACATGAAGAGAAAAGGCTGAGAGTGATAGAGAAGAGGATGGAAAGAACCTGGATTCTTAATGAGAGAGCTGAGCGAACAAATAAACCCTGGGATCACCTATCTCTCCCGCTAGGTAAATAATTAATGTTCTTATATCGTAAACAACGGTTAGTTTCTTGAATCTTTCAGCAGAAATCGTTCCTTACTGATGTGGCCTTCCACCCAAGGACAGATGTCAATAACCACCCACAGGCAGGAGGATGCCGGAGCCTGGAAATTAGTGGCCAGGTCTGAACGATTTCCACTACCCAACCCTGCAGCAAAGCGAAGTCCTGGGGGAAAAAGCAGAAATTTAACGGTAACACTCCAGCATCTCTTTGCCCTGTCTCATCAGGCAACCACACACTCCAAATGAGTGCCATTGCTAAGACTGACAATTAAGAAACTCATTCTTTTGTCCCCATTTGCCTCAAATCACAGGCCTCCGGCAGGCCTCCCGGACAGGATTTGTGCAGGGTTGAATACATGGCTCACATTAGAACAAATAGAACTTCCTAAATTGGGCAATTTGTGACTCTGCACCTCAGGTTTCACTCATCCCTGATTTGAAGCGCACTAAAAGCACATTATTACTGTTTAAGATGCAAACTACTGCCCTGAAAAATAGTGCTTTTTACCTGAGGTGAAACAAGTTATAAATTAATGATTGGTCGAGGGTAAGGTGTGTGGGTAAACAGAAATCCCTGAGAACCATGTGGAAGCCATTCTGCTAATATGACGAGGCTATACTTGCAAGTGGATTAATTACTCTTTTCTTCTAACTTAATTTATTTCAGACTTTAAGAAACCAAAATGTCCAGTAGCCACTATGCTTGTGACAAAGAAACACAATAAAAGCAATTTCTCCAGTACAAAAAATAAAGCGTTCCCGGTAATGCATTTTTGAATCCAGCATACCTTCCCCTAATGAGGTTTCAGCATGCTATAAATAACACTAATGAGACTTTGTCTTGCCCATGTAATATATTTCCTTGATATAGCCTTAGATTCTCCGCGTTGCATGGAAAACTAACAGCCTCAGAAAGAAATGTCGTCCAATAGCACATTAAACCAAAAGCACAATTAAATATAAATGAATTCAGTAATTTAATTGCACAATTGTCGCTGTAAAAAATTCAGAAGAAAAGTAATGATGTCATTTTTTTAAATCGGTAAATAATAAAAGTGCTTGTGTGGATGGTGCAATATTTAAATAAACATTTTTCCGGTAAGGGTAGGTAGCAAAAGCGGTCATACATGCTTAGGAAAATCCTGTGGCTTGCAAAAAAAATTGAGTGTTTTGGCGTACATCATTCTGCACACGTGATATGCAAAGACAAACACCTCCGTTTCAATCGCCATCGAAAGCGTTTTCCACAGGTGGAGGGTTTTCTGATTCTGAACATTACCGACCAGGATTCACATGATTCCAATTAAAATGGGATGCAAAATGGCAGTGGGCGTAAGAGAGTCTCTAACCAGCTCCCGGTGAGATGAGAACCCTGTGTGCCTACCAGAAACGCGATCGTTTTCATACACCAAGCAGGTGGCGTTTTAATGCTGACCAAGCGTTAGAAAATCATTAATGGCTATTCTTGACTTCCCTTTCATCCAAACACTGACCCAACACATCCTCCCTTTGATCGTCCTCCCTGATAAGATCAGAGGCCTGAAACTTTGTCTGAAGGAAGATCTGAAGAAAGGATTTGGGTTTCACTTTGCATTGATTTGTATTCAATTCTAATCAAGAACACATCCAAGAAATTTACTTACTCGGTTCCAAGATTATGATAAGGAGAACCGGGGGAAAGAGGCTTTTTAATTTTAAATTAGCTATTACCTTGCATCCCAGTTTTTGGAACAGGCACAAGCAGGTGAGAGAAAAGTCCTTATGCGGCCACCTAATCAGTCTAAATATCCTGAGCCGGGGTGCCTGGGTGGCTCAGTCGGTTGGGTGTCTGACTTCGGCTCAGGTCATGATCTCATGGCTCGTGGGTTCGAGCCCCGCGTCGGGCACTGTGCTGACAGCTCAGAGCCTGTGGAGCCTGCTTCAGATTCTGTGTCTCCCTCTCTCTCTGCCCCTCCCCCACTCACGCTCTGTGTCTCTCAAAAGTAAATAAACTTAAAAAAATTTGTTTAAGAAACATAAATATCCTGAGCAGATCTGCCCCCTTGTTTTCATTGTATTTGTGCTTGATATTTACAGTAACGTGTATATATGATTTTCATGTACTTTATCTTGAATAACGCTCCATCTAGACCACTCAGTCATTTTCCCATTCATTCTTTCAACAAAATTTATCGAGCACCCTCTCTTCCCCGGGCATGACCCCAAACACCGGACTTATGGACTTAACAAGACCATCCCTGCTTTCAGGAGCCGACACTCTAGTGCATTTGGGGTCACAGGTGATCAAACAAGCAAGTTAAAAGATCATTTCTCAAAGCAATAAGCATACTAAAAATGTAACAAGCATAATCAAAATATGAAATAAAACAATGCAATAGAAGCTCAAGCGTAGAGGGCCGACACTTCAGTAACGTGGTCGAGAAAGACTTTTCTGGAAGCTGGCTTGTGAACACGATGGGAGACAAGCAGCCAACGCACACATCTGGGAAGGGCACTCCTGGTGGAAGGAACAGCACGTGCAAAGGGTAGGAGGGGAGAACAAGCTTGGCCAATCCAAAGAACAATGAGGGAACAAGCAAGGCTCATAGAAAGGTCCTGATTTTACAGTGATGAAACTGAAGCCCAGGCAAGGCTGCGTGAAAATTCACTGGAGTCTCAAACTCAGACCTGCAGGCTCCTAAGCCCGCTTCTCCCCCGCACCACAGCCCTGCTCTACTTAGGATAAAAGACTCTGTCTCATCCTTGGTACAGAGTTCCGAGCGGCCCTCGAGGAGCTCGCCCTCAGGACTATGCGGCCTTCCCCACGGGTTCTGGGGCCTCACGAAGTTCAGCAAACCAAGTTGAGGCCGATGCAGTGAAGTTGGTAAAGGAACCTTGGGAAGAATGTTTTAGATTCACCTGAAAGGGTTACATCTGTCTTGAGCAGGGGGGATTTTCCCAGAAGGCTTTCAGAACCATCAAGTAATAATATCCCCATCAACAGAGCGCTTCGCACTTTTCCAAGAAGACCACATGGTCCGAATTCAAGTTCAGCTGGTGCCTTTAGCAGCTGCGTGGCCTTGGGCTCATTTTGTGCTGCGGTTTCCTCTTTGGTAAAACAGAACTAATAGACTAACGCTGTCCGGTGGCTGAGGGCATTGAACGAGGGAATCCACACGAGGTGCCAGCTAGGACAGGGCCAAGTGCATACTCACGTCCTTGGAAGGTGTTGTTTATTGACGTTATTTCTCCAGCAGCAGGTCCCCCAAAGCAAAAAATCAGACCAAAGCACGCGCGCGCACACACACACACACACACACACACACACACCCTTTTGGAGGACAGCTAGTGCATGTCTAACATTTGCTGCTTTCTCATCTCTCTTGCCTATAAGTGCCTAGTGGGCAGAGAATGTGTCTTTTTAATTAACTTTCAACAGCGCCTGGCACACATCAAAAGGAGTCCAGTGCCTCCCCGGGAAAGAACGCCGCCCCTTCTATAAATATCTGCCACTTGGTATGAGGATAAAATGAGATGACAGATACGAGGGCACCGTGGCACTGAAGTCCTGTGCAGGAACAAGACACAATTGCTATTAATAATAAATAGCAATAATCAGGAAGATCAATACGCGTCACGTGAACTATCCTCACGTCCACCGCAGTTCTGGACCAGTCACCGGCAAGTTCTAAGCAATTCGTGCGGTGTCTCACCAGAGTCCCCGCTTTGTTACCCACGTTGAGCCTCATTTCCAATTCCCACTTCTCCAAAGCACAATCTCTTCCACGAGACGGGCACAACAGCTGTGTTAGGCCAACCCATCATTCATGTTGGCGCCCCTCGCCATAACTCAAAAAGCCGGTGATCACTTGGAAACCACCTCTGATGGGAGGAGGCAGCGCGGCAGCCTGAATTTACAACAAAGCCCTGCCTGCAGAAATCTTCCTGTCACCTGCAGGCCACATAAACCATTAGCATCCCAGCCATCGCGCACGGTCAATGAGCTACGCAGGCATTTCAAAACCGAGCACTTGGCCGCTATTTATGGGCCAAGTCAGGGACTCCAGCAGCCCTCTGATTTTCTTGTCGGCCTGCAAGAAGAGAAGGTACAAAGAACAGCTGCATTACCCACCCTCCTACAGTTGGAACATTGGAAGAAAATTAAGAGAAAGATTCCCAAACGTTAAAAGGTGCTGCTCTTCTGCTTGCTGTGTTTCTCGGGCCCTGCAAACCCTTTTAGCTTCACTGCCGGCCACTGCCTTCTGCAAAAGAGGAAATCGGCACCAGAATATCATGTTTGTCTAATTGCCCTACACAGAGCTTTCACCAAAGGCGAGCCACAGTGGAATAATATTATTTTTAGAACACTACCCGGTTTTCACATTTTAGCAGTCATGTGATCTCTAGAACCACAATGGTCCTAAATGAACAATTTTACCCCATTCTCAGAAACAGATAAATATAGAGACATATATATATTTTTTTTAAATAAGCCCTTTACCCTTATGCAAGCTGATAAAAATATACCCAAAAGCCCATACTCCTATCTATTTATAAGCATAACATACACACATAAGATATTTAAAGTGCTGATTGGTCCTCCGTAATAGATTTTTTTCACTTGCATAGAAAATTAAGTAAAGGTCAACACAATGAAAGGTTTTCTAAGTCACTCCTGTTTATTAGGAAGTTCAGGATAATAGGCTCCAACCTGAAAAAAAAAAAATGTCAATGCAATCTAAAAATAACAAAAGGTGCATAACAAATTTGTCCTCATTTTGTTCTTAATAGAAGGTGTTTCCAGTGCATCGGCGAGAATGACCTATCAAACGCCTCACCTTGTACAGTCAATTTATTCCTTTATCAGGCAGTCATTGGGGAGGGATTTTGTTTTGCATTGTCTCAACATAAAATGGAATGCCAAGCCTGCTTTCCCTGACGGCATGAGGGAGGCTCTTTTGTTCAGGAAACCTTTTTAAAAGACGCTTGATCAAAACCAAGAAGATGAGACCCAGACCTGTTCCTCCTCCCACCTCCAGACGCTGCCCCCCACCACCAGATAACAAAGCCTGTCGATCTGAGAGCCAAGAGTCGGGTCTGAGGCAGGACCCCTCCATCAGAAAGAAGCTCTCAGAACATTGTCCCCAAATCAACGGTCTCCCTAGACCCGAAAGTCCTGGTTTCCAAGACAGGAATGTGCCAAATGTTCAGTCGTAGAAAGTGACGGGGGTGGGGGGGAGAGATACAGGGGCTTCTCCGGGGAGCTGCCCAGGAAGGTCATCATCCGTTTGCACCTCATTATTTGACCAGGCCTGACGAAAGCCGTAGGCCTGGCCAACGTTACAGTGATATAGTATCCACATATGGCCAAAGGAAAAAAAAAAAATTACAAATAGCAACTTGTTGGAGGATTGGAATTTGGATAATACGGTGCATATTTTAACGGGGAGAGGGAGAAGAAATGGAGGCTTTCATCCATTTTTATTCATCTGGGATGAGCTGGAGAGACGTGAATGTCAACATGTGCGATCCCGGGCCCTGAAACCTCCCCCAAACCCTGTCTGCTCATCCCTGTCTCTGAAACACATCCCAAATCATCGTCTTATCCTTGTAAAAGGGGCTCGAATGCGCCTCCTCGTTGGAAACATGTTTCTGGAGTCTTGAACACAAGTCCTCTTCTCGGGTTACAGAAACACCCGGGACGAACACCGCGGTAGGGGGCCCGAAAGCGATGTCGGTACCAGGGGAAGGCAGCTGAGGGTGGAAGAGGAACAAAAACCTCACCAGTATGGAATGCCTGCTCTGTACCAGGAACATTACGTATATTGTCTCCTTGAATCTTTGCAAAAAAAAAAGTCTTTTAAAGTAGACATTTAACACCACCATCTGGTCCCACCCCAGCCAGGCTCGCCAGCAGGAATGTGGGGAGGGTTGGTTCAGAGGCAGCAGAGTTACTCCACGGACGCTGGCAGAGGCCACAGCAGGATGCTCATAACCGAGATTGAATGAGCGCTTACTATGTGCTGATTCCCGCCTATTACGTGCACTCTCTCGTTTAATCCCCGTAAAGACTATCGAGATCATCACGGTTCTTATTTTATTTATTTTTAAAGGCTTATTTATTGATTTTGCGAGAAAGAGAGCATGAGCAGGGGAGGGGCAGAGAGAGAGGGACAGAGAGAGAATCCCAAGCAGGCTCCACGCTGCCAGCGCGGAGCCCGACGCGGGGCTTGCGTCCACGAACCGTGAGATCCTGACCTGAGTCGAAATCAAGAGTCGGACACTCGACCAACTGAGCCTCCCAGGCCCCCCGTCATGTTTCTTATTTTAAAGATGAGAAAATCAAGACCAAGAACGAGTAACTTGCTCAAGATCTTCCAGCCGGTCAACGGCAAAGCGAGGATTCAAACCGGGTACTCGGACTCCTCTGCTTTCCTCTTTCTCCCGTGCAGCAGCAAGAATGAAATAACTCAGCCTGCTGGTCGTCATTGCAGCAAGCTACCTAACCACCCTGGTCCCCGGTTTCCTCACCTGAAAACCAGAACTAGTAATAACTGCCAGTCGGGTTTACTGCGATGTTTTGGGGTTACCCGCAGGGCGCCTCTAGTCCAGCTGCATCAGAAGCCCAAGCACCGAGGTGGCCAAAGCTCATGGTTCTCAGCCCCTACCGAGAGCCAGCTCTGGCCACGAGAAAGCTAGCGAGGGAGAACACAGGAGTGTTAGCGAGGAGTTTCAGACAGGTTGCAACGGCAACTAACTCGGCCCTCAGGAACCCTGCGCCTCATCAAGGATCCCGGGGGGTCACGCTCACTACAGATGCCCTCCAGTCCTTCCCTGCTTCTCCTCCTTATTGCCATAGCTGTCTAAGCACAACTGCTAGCAACCGGAGAAAGATCGCTAAGGACCAAGACACCTGCCGGCACCACCTCAGACCCAGGAGCCGTCCCTGCCAGGCCAGGGCACCTGTGATCTGCTTCCCCGCTCTTCCTGGACAACCCACCAGCGACCAGGGGTGAGCAATGCAGAGAAAACCACAAGCCCCATCCACAGCTATATATTTTAAATAGCATCTCCTCTCTGCAGCCCTATGTGGGAGGGGAACATATGGTCCTACATTCATTATACTCCTGAGTTTAGGTTTGAAACATCATATTTTCATTACAAATAAGCTTTGATGACACTGCCTATTGCAATGATTTCAACGCATGGTTAATTTTATCTGCGGCAGTGGTGAGAGTGGCATACCAATTTACTGCCAGAGGAGAACAATCTGATTTTAGCATCTTAACCCTGAACTTGAGTTCCCTTTGTTCCTGAGAACCTCATTTTAGCAAGACTCAAGACTCGAAGTGACTGGGGAGAGGACGTCACTGACGCTGACTCAAAGGGAGTGGAAAAGTTGAGGGGGTAGAAAACGAGCTGCAGAACCTTCATACTCGCGACGGGGGAGCAGGGGAAGAGAAAGGCAGCGAGTCTGGCTTCGCTGTGACCCTGTGCTTAGAACTTCAACGAGCATATCCAGACTTCTCAATTTGGCCAGCGCCCTGGCAAGAGCGGACCTATTTGTGAAGTTCCTTTTCTGCTGCATCTGACTTCAGGCCAAGCCAGGAAGCCGCAAGAAAGGCCTCACTCACAGAGACCTTCCTTCTCGGCCAGGAAGTTGAGAGCAAAACTAAAATGCAGAATAATGTTGCTGGTGGAGGGGGTGGCGAGGAAGGTACGCTAACTTCTTAGCTTCTCTGTAGGAGCCAGAACACATTATAAAGAGGCAACTATATAAATATATTAATTGGTTGTGTATTATTGTATATTTCATTGTTATCTATTATGTATAGCATATTGATATATTATAAATTTTTTCCAAAAAACGGCTTCATTCTTACTTGGCAAACTTTTCTGCAGCCATTTGCCTACATTTTCTTTCCATTCTTCCAGTGATTTAATGAGCACTTGCTCGTTGCCACAAGGTACTGGGAAAAGAAATAGGGAGCGGGAATATGGTCCCTGTGCCCGAAAAATTGAGTCCTAGTCTGGGACCCAAAGTGAAATGAACCCATTTCAGAGACGTGGTAAGTTGTTCAGATGTACCAAGAATTCTGAAGAGGTACCTGATTCCACCTAGGGGTGCAAAGAGGTGGCCTGACCTCTTCAAGGAGGTGGTTAAACAGAAATTGTATCCTAAGGATTAAAGAAGAGTTAACCAGAGTAACGCCACCAGAGAGAACAGTCCTTACAAAGGGTCAGAAGCTAAACACAGCTTAGTGATAGCATTTCAGCAACTACAGGCACAGAAAAACCCCCGGATCACGTGTCATGCGATAATGTGAATTTGGACATCATTAAGAATTGGCTCCTCTCTCCGGCCCCAGTTCTCAAATGGGAGCAGCTTAAATTCTTGCTGTGTGTGTGCGCATGCGTGCCTATCGGTGTACCCGTGTGTGTGCACGTGCACATGGTGTCCTCATACACAAAGGGAGGTTAACGTGGGGTCCCACCTACCAAGTATTCACTCCTCCCAATGGCTCCGGAGCGGGCCAACAAAACAGACGACAACTAGCTAGAGATTCCTGGGAAGACTGCTGCCATCCTGAGGGTCCCAGCCAACCGGAATGGTTCCTATCAATAACTAAGCCAGAGTAGACGTTGCCATCACGTGGTACCAAACTACAGATGGGACTGGGATGGATTTGGATCTTGCAGCAGGATCTCTGAAGCCCGGCTGCCTCGCTGCATAAGTTCTCCTCAGTCATTTCATCCACTTCACAGCCAGTGCCCCCGCCTCCTCATCCTACGCAGTTGACTTTTCTGGAACCCACTCATTGCATTATAGAAGGTTTTACTATAGTTGGTTCAGTGTGAATGGCATAGAGACTAGTGGGAACGGAGTGCAATGCAGAAGATAAGCATAGAAACAAAGCCTGATTGTTAAGACTTGCATATTCCCTGCTAAAGAGTTTGGACATCATCTTGAGGTCCAATGGGGGGACCGGCGATGACCAGAAGCCAGGGATTCAAAGTAAAAGCCGTGCCCAGATGCAATTTGCTTGGCCTATGCAAGGTTTTCAAAATCAAGGCGTTCTGCCTCAACTTGGATCTCTGACTTGCCTTAAGAAGTTGGGCTGACTTTCCCATGAGCTGGAATAGCTTTGCTCTTTTGGAATGGACAGTGCTCGTAGTCACCACACTCTCCCAAGCATCTAATTGGGTCCCTGCCTTAGGTAAGCCTGATGCCCGTAGGAATCTGGGTTTGCTTTAAAAAAAAAAAAAAAGAGAGAAAGAGAGCTGTGGCAGCATCCGATTTACATGTTAAAACCCTCACTCAAGCACCAGTGTCCAGAATGGGTGACAGGAATGGGGAGAGATCGGAGGAAGGAGAACGTGATAGGGGATGATGATAACATCCAGGTTCCACACACAGAACCCAAGGAAGGGTGCCGGAAATAGCTGTGAACGCACCTTCAGCAGCCACCCTGTAGCCGGGTACGCTACTTTACAGGGCTAACCCGTAACCCCACCATCTAAATGCAAATGTCGGGGCATCATGGCAGCACCACGGGCTGACAATACTGATGCGAAGGACAATAAATACTGAGGCAAACTTCCCAGCCAGAAGCAAAGTAAATTAATAGTACAGCTTAGCTGGGATCACAAATGAATCACTCCAAAAGCAATTTTGTCCTGTTGTAAAAGGAGATAAACACCTACTTGCCAGTTATTTTAGGAATAACACAAATCAGCCCATCTGTCTTAATTCAGTGGTACTCATCATACATTTTGAAAGTTATCGCTTCCTCAAGAGTCATGCTATTGATGCCAAGAGACCCCTTACGTTGACAGTCGATGGCATGACCTCCATTGGGGTGCCACTTCAGAGCGACTTTGAAGCCCTGAGGTGCGTGCCTGCCCCGGAAGTGACTTGTTCGCTAGAAAGCCAGAGAGGAGGGAGCCCTCGCTTGCGGGCCAGATACAGTCTTCAAATGACATTGGGGAGGGAGCTGAAGGTAGAAAGACCTTTTTGGGGATGGAGATGCAAATGTTAGTACAGAGAACAATTTACTGCAAACTAAATTCCTAATCAATATCTGACAGTAGAACAGACTGTCCACCGCAGTTGTAAGAATCATATTCAGCCCATGATGGGAGATACTAGAAAGGGGGACTTGCTCTGTTTAAATTGTATTCGTGTTCTGTATTCAGACATAAATAAGCTTGCTGATCGTATCACTGTCTCAGATTTATGGTAAACACAGGAGAGCAGAAGAATTTCAGAAAACCTCCCTGGGTCTTGCAATTTCTCAGAGTGAATGCTTTACACTCCCTCTTTGAATGAAAGACAACATGGGATAAGAGTCCAGAAAGCTCCTGAAACTCGCAAGAACTCAAGGCTTCCTAGAAAATATTGGGTTAGACAGCCTGAAGTTAGGGCAGCACAGTGAAAAGATCTCAAAATATGTTTTATGACCAACCCAGGCTGCATGAAGAATAATGATCCCCTGCTACATAGAGTCCAACAATGGTATTTTACACATCTTAAATTAATCATGATGGGGATCACATAATTAACTCCCACTTAGCATTATCATTCTGGGCTCTCAAGAAACTTGCCAGGCCCTCCCTCCACTACAGTGCCAGCAACATGACTATAAATTCATTTTTGTTGCAGACAGCAAGCACGCTGAGAGTCTCCCTCGCCAACCCCTTCTACGTGGTGGTCTCCAGGCAAATATCCTCTGCATTACCGATTAAATGATGTGGAGCTAGGGATTCCTGGCCTCTGCTTCTCCAGAGAAGCCCCCACACGCCCCTCCCCTCCAAGGCACCTGTCATTAGTTTCAAGGCTACCTGGCCGGGCTACCTTCTCTTCTTGCAGAAGCGGTTCTGGTTCAATGGAAGACTCCACTGCTGTCCCCTCCTTTCTCCTTCCCTACTCCCTAATCCCCCTTCTTTATAATTATCTCCATAGGAAAGACCAGCAATTTCCAAATAGTGGCATCGAATCTGCAAAGTTGCCGAAAAGTTTTATAGAATATTAAAGGCTCATATAAGAAGAGAGAGAGCGAGAGTGTGTGTGTGTGTGTGTGTGCGTGTGTGTGTTCATACCCCAAATTTACTAAGGGTGCCATATTTCTTCAGTAGCACAACCAGCCCCGTGGTTCCTTGAGGTGAGGGGGGTTGTGGCTCATATATCTGCCTGACCCACCCACCTCTCCCGAGGGATCCTTGAATAAATCAGCGAATACCTCCCCTTGCCTCCAGGAGATTGAAAGCAAACCAAGAGAAGGATGAGCTCCAAGGTGTCATTGTTTTAAAACCTTGGCTGGCTATGAAGTGAAGGCTGCTCTTGACCCTTCACAATGACTTGGGGTCACAATGACTTGTGAGGTAGTCATTATTGCCCCCACTTTACAGGTAAGGGAGAGAAAATGGAGGGTCAGAAGGGTTAAGTGAGGTGCCCAGGGGGAGTGCCTGCCCATTGTAAGTGACAGAACCAGACTCTGATCCAGATCTTGCTGGCCCCGCAACCCAGGGTAGATGCCAGCAGTGCATCGCCTGACAATGACTAATTTCTCCCACTTCCGTGAGTGTTGACATAGTAATTTAAATCATCGCCTGGGCCTGGCTTCTCACCACACACGGACACAGTCATTTGTTACATGGGTAAACTGACCCAAAAAGGTCTTCTAGGACCTTTGCAGTCTAAAGTTACACACGGGACAAAATCATTTCTCTGGTTCCTTGGAGGAAACATACCTCAAACGGGCTACAAGACGGTGGGTGGCTTAACTGGGATGTGTGACCTCAAGAGGACTGAGCAGAAACCTGGCAGCAGGACGAGACAGGTACTTGCCTTGTCATCCAAGGACAAGTGAGTCTCAGAGATAGTGAGGCGGGAACTAGGTGAGTTTTTCTGGACCTTTCCCCGGCCTGATGATAACGTCTCAGAAGCTGTCTAGCCACGATGGTAGGAATCCCCAAAAGGTTGCCCCCTATATATCAAATAATCAGCAGAGGTGTGGAAAAGGTAGGGGGTCAGACAACAGCATTGATGATAATTATGGCTTCCCGAGGGCAGCATTCCAGTTACATTACCTGTAACTTTCAATTCCCGAGCTCTCTCTGCTCAAGTGAATGAGCCATCACAAAAGCTGGCTGACCGGCCAATTTCTCAGATACAATTACGTTTTTATGATGAGGTTCAGGAAAGCTCAGGGCATCAGGAGGACTTCTCGGCACAACACATCATACCCAGAGCCCTTCTCACCGGGTTCCATTTGTAAAAGGACAAGTCAGCCTGGGTGGCCATTTTCCATCCTTGAACCAAACCGTGGGTCAGTAGCTTCCATGCCTTCCTTTCGCACTGCAGGTGACCTCCCGAAGTCCTGGATCACAGCTGACTAAATGAACTGGATAATTAAAAGAGGGGATGAGCCATGCCTCGAGATTTTGCCTGCCTCATCAAGAACACCGTGCCCTTTTTATCAATCTACTAGGGTTTTTTGTTTTTATTTGTCCCCCTTTGAAAAGAGATTAGCCTTGAGAAACTTCCTAACCATGGCACCATCCACCATTAGCTGTCACTGCCAGAGTATTTGAAAAGTTTCAAATGCACCCTGTGCTTAGAAAATTCAGTCAATAAAAACAGGTGGGGACGGAGGGCCTCATAAACCAAAGCACTAGTTTTCTTCCATATTTGATGATTTTCTATTACATCGAGATCTTTGTTTAGAAACATTTTTATCTAATGGGGAAAAGGATGGAGATGGGTATCACCCTTTGGTTATTAGAATTTCGGTACAATTCTCAAGAATCATATGAGATATGATATATGACATAAAATATATATTATGCATATATATACACACAGGTGTGCATGTATGTGGATATATACATAATATTATATAATAAATACAGATGAAGATACTCAACTTAATAAAAACTTAAGTTCTATGATAATTTTCCATTTCTTCCTGAAGAAAATTTCCATAATCAAGGATACTAAGTGGGACGCAAAAAATTGGTATGTGTGCAAATATGCCTAATATATCAGTACATCAATAAGGATGTCATTATGAAAGGAAGGAGGGAGGGAGGGAGGGAGGGAGGGAGGGAGGGAGGGAGGGAGGGAGGAAGGAAGGAAATATGTAAAAATCCAGCCCTAAAGGAACAATAAGAAGCCATATAGACCAAATGAGTTACCCAAAAAAGAACTAGGCAGACAAAGACTAGTTTCCAAGTTATTTTCCATGCCCTATAATAATAGTTCTGTTACTAATGTTTAGACCAAACACAAATTCTGCACACTGTTCTTGAACTTCCTCTCACCTAAGTTATTGTGTGTCCATATCTCACTAGAATGAGCTCCCTTAGCCTTCTCCATACATATCTGTAGAGAGAAGGGACAGATGATAGAAAGTCCAGATTGCCGTCCTCCAACAGAGCCTTTTCTGTAAGGCATGGTCAGATCCCCTGTCACCTGCCAGTCTGGTGTGGTGCTTGAGAATCTTGTCCAAATTCTACCTTTACAATTCAACAGCTCTGGGCCAGTTATTCAGCTTCACTGTGACTCCGTTTTCCCTTCTTTATGATGGAGATGATAATAAGAGGACAGATCTCATAAGGGGAGTTGTGAAAATTAAATGAATTGGTACATGTATGAAGTCCTTGAAACGGTGCTTCCTAAGTACTAAATGCTAAATAAATGCCACTCATTATTATTACTAGTGCTATTATTATTATTCTCATTACTTGGTTGCATGAGTAAATCATGGATCCTGAGAAGTTACATATCAGTAACAGAAAGATGCCGATCTCAGCTCCCCAAACCACAATCCAAGCTCGTCACAGTGTATTAATGTGTTTGCATGTGCGCACGTGTGTGTGTGCGTGTACCCAATAATAGGAAGGATATAAACAAAGCCAAAGCCAATGCATGTGTGAGTGTGGGGTTATAGGTGGTTTCTACCTTTATTTTCCATTTTTTCTTTAGTCTCACTGTTAGATGTAGAGCAATTAGAAACACAAAAACGATTGTCTTCCCCGCCCTCTCTTAAAACACTTCTGTCTGCCTAGGTGAGAAGCTAGATGATTTCTCCATGCCCCAAATAGGACTCTACTCCTCACCCATAATTTGAGAAAAGAATCTGAAGTCTGGGGTAAAATGAACTAGCATCTCCCCTAACAACCAATGACACCTCACCCAGCAAATGACAGAAAGTGACCAAACGCTCTTCACCTTCCAAGAAGGTGGGCAACCCAGAATACTTCACCGGGAAGAGGCGAATACTTCAATAAGGAGTCACAGGGCAGCAAATGACAGAAATGTATCATGTGAGTATGACGACAATTTTAAATATGACTCCATATTGTAAGGACCCGATGTTTTGCGCTAAGGTTAAAACGAGCTTATTGGATGTTCTAATCATTTGAAGCATGGGGCTATAAATGACAAGGCTGCATGTAAAGGATTGGTACCCGGGGTGACAAGTGGAAGACGGCAATTCCTTAAGAGCACACAGGTGATGACAGTAAGTTTACAGAACCCCTTGGTTAGAGCCAAAGGCTTCCACAAACTGCTTGGTGGAGATCTACAGATGGTGCCGGAAGTTCCGTGGGATTAGGACTGAAGAGCCAAAGTCTCCATGCCATCACCCAGCAAATGGCTCAGCATTACAATGTCCAGAAGAACACACTTGGTCAAGTCCAAGATCTCTGTGGCTTTAAAGCTATCTTGGGGCAGCGGGGCATAATGGAAAGGATGCTACACTAATACTAATTAAAATAATAAATTAATTAACAGACAGCGTTTATGAAGAGCCTGCAGTGTGCAGGGGACTGGGTTACACACGTAATCACCGAATGCTCAGGGTACTAGTACCCATGGCAATACCCGCCTACTCACCGGTAAGGCAGCTGAAATTACTATTGCCATTTTAAAGATGGAGACACTGAGAGCTCAGAGAGACTGACTTGTTTGATGATAGGAAACTTAACAAGACGGCCAAACCCAATTCGGACCACCAAACGGCCCGCTAGAAATCCCCTGCCAATCTTCCTATCACACATCATTGCCTCCAACTTATTCCTTCATGCCTCCAGACCTGCATTTCCTCATCTGCAAAATAGGTAACCTTTATTCCAAACCCACCTCCAGCTCTAACATTCGATGCTTCCATCAATGAAAATGAACTCATGCCACAACCTACTCGAGACCCATCAGCAGCCACTCGCTACATAGGAGGTAGAGTCCGACCTCCCGGGAACAGGCCACTGGCCCTGCTCATCTCTCCAGACTCATCTCTTGAGCACCCACCCCGTTCCTACATCCAGGCCATGCCCGTGATCTGCACGTGGGTCCCTCGGCCCAGAACATGCTCGCGCAGCCAAATGCTCTCTCTGCCCAGCAAAACCAGCTAAGGTTTTCTCACCTGCTTCCCGTGCCTTTCAGATACACCTGGACACCTCCTTGTCTCCAGCCTCTCCCTACCCTCTGTCACAGCACCCCTTCCACTTTCCTGCATTTCTTTACTGATCCATCGACCTCCCTCGGCTGCACCCAGGGGCCACATCTCTCATTAGTATCTAGCACAGGGCCAGGCACACAGGGCTTGGTGAATAAATGCTGAGTGAACAAAGGATGAACTTGTAGGTTGAAGAAGTGTTGACAATGGCTTTAATCTGAGCACCCGGGTCGTATCTAGCATCCAAAATGTAATCCCTTGGTTGCTCTAAACGAATTAAGAACCGATTTCACTAATTCTGTCACCACCCTACCATTACAACTATAACCAGTCAACAAAAGATAAATGAGTGTCTGAAGTGCCAAGCATTGCCCAGACCCATGTATGGCACCAGTAAATAAGGCACGGTCCCTGCCCTGGGAGAAATCCTATGCTAGCTGGGGAGACGGGTACGTAGCACACGTCAGTAATCATACTGCCGCAAGACACACGGTGTGAGAAATTATACTGGGCCACAAAACGGAAGAGAAGGTTAAGCAGCCCTCTGAATATTCCCCCAACTAATTAGAATGGACAAATGGAAAGAAACCTCTTACTTTGATTCTCTCCGTCGTCCGTCCACAAGGTGTAGGATTACTAAACAAAATAAAACCACTTTAGTTAAAACACCACAACCGAAAATATAAACCAGAATGTGAGGTATTCCAAAGGTGACTTTGGTTCTACACTTTCCAAAGGGGTTTCAGAAGCCAATTCACATTGAAAACAAGATCAGAAAGGAAGTCGACTCTTGCAAGCACCTGAGCAGGACCCATTTTGTACGTAAACACAGCTCTCAGGATATAAGCAGAGGCCAGCGGCTCTGATATGTGAATTACGAATCAGGCCACTGAATCATTAAGGCAAGACTCTCCAGATAGTCGTGTAATTCTCGTGCACACTTGAGAATAATGAACCCACATTTATGTTAAAACATGGCATGGTTTAGGTTTTTCGCTAGTTCATGTCGGTCTTCCTCTGCCTCTGTCTGGAGCATTTACTGAGCGCTGGGGAAGACATTTTGCGCGCATCGTTAAATCCTTCCAACAACCCCACAAGGCTATGCTACTGTTATCGTCCCCGTTTTGCAAAAGAAGAAACTGAGGCAGATGCATTAAACACATCCAACGTTGTGCTCTTGCAAGTGGTACAACCAAACTTCACGCTCCGTTCTTTCTGTCTCCTACACCCTCCGGTAATCCATATGCCATATTACCTTCATGGAACTAGACCAGATCAGAAAAAGTTAAAGCCATCATCAAAATCAATTACCAAACCAGCTTCGGTTTGTTGTTGGTTTGGTTTAGTTGGCTTGGCTTTCGTTTTGAAGTCAGCAGCCAACCGCTCTAAAGCTCATTCTGAGGACTTCCTGGGACACTAGGAGGCGTCCCCCTGTAAGTAGTTACATAGCACAGAACTCTCAAGTAATCAGCAGCTGCTAACAACGCCGTCACCTTCCCCGTTACACGTCACATTGTCTAGTCAGCATTTGTACCTACAATGACTCTCTTCTCTTGATATGTGCTTAGGTTACCAAGGGAAAGCTTGAGAGCCTGTTAATGCAAGACACATCTAATGCAAAATGTTTTGCTTCCACCCTCTGCTCTCTCAAAACTGACCTTGGCCATGGGGTCTTGACAAACCTTCCTGTGATTTCAAGCTCGATTCAAAATCTGGTAGGGGGTTTCCCACGTAGTCACATAGTAACATTTGCTGTTCGGATTTTTTTTCCAGACAAACAACATCCTCTCCAAGGGTTCCTCTGGTACCTTCTTCACTTGACCTACCTAATTTAGAGCAGTCCCCGGTGCCATCTTGGTGGCGACATTGCTCTGTGATAGCTCATACACACGCATACATTACTGCTGACATTTAAAAACATTCCTAACAGTTTGTGCAACTACATGGTAAACAGATGCTATGGGATTTTTTTTACCCATTATCAGTCATCTCTGAAGACTGCAGTCAAGTGACAGGTTTTTGAGACTTTTCGCTCTAACGGCAAGAGATTTATTTTTAATAGAATATTGATATTATGGTACAAATGGCGTTTGGTGTTTTCTTCCCACCCCACCCCCACCAGTAATACAGTTCAGCTTTGTGGGTTATTTTGAAGCCCTAACACCCTCTATTCTGTTAGTCTGGGTTTTTTTTTTCTTGGGTGGGGGTAAAGTTGCAGACTTTTATGAACTCTCTGATTAAAGTACCTCCATCTGAATGCAGATTAAAAGTTTCAACACCTGAGAGCTCAAAACCAATGAATATTTATACTGAAAACCAGCAGATGAATACACTCTAAATCTTCAAATGCAAGTCTAGTCATGGGTTTTATCTTATTTTAGGACTCACTTTTTATTAAAATGAACTCTTGCATATTTACACTACAGAAATAAATGTTATTTGCAAGCACAATACAGTGGAGACCTTACAAATGCTTGCTCTGGGGAAGGCAACTTGGCTTCTCAAGCAGATTTTCTTTCTTTATCAGGTCTTCGAGGAAGCGAGTGTCATTGTATGCGGTTGGCATAATTTGGGATGGTGGAAACACATTCACCCGGGGGAGATTATTCATTTAGTGGTCAAGACAATTGTGAGTCCCTCCCTAGATGGGGGATTTCATTGATTTAGCAATTTCCCCCTTTCACTGTAAACTTCTTTCTGGACTGCTTTTCTAGAAGGTAGAGATTTGTACAAGCGAGCACAGAGGAACATTGCTTCGGCAACAGGTTGATTTGCCTTCCCTGTGAGGTGGCTTCACACATTGTGGTTTGATAGTGACGGCCCTGGTTAACAGTTGTTAGGTGCTTCTTGTACTAGAAGAAGAAGCAAACTTGACGTGTAGGCTGAAATCATGATCTGCCTCCAAGAACATAACTGGAGTGCACGGCCACTGGCCTTCAGAACAATTAGCTGTACAGAGTGGTTGGAGGTGCAAGGTCAGGCCAAGGCTTAATGACACCAGGACCAGAGGCCGATAACCTAACTCACTCAGTAACACAAGTGAAAGCAAGTACTGTCAGCAACCAACACCACCAGGACAAGTAATGACTCCAAAACACATTAAAAAGTGATGATTTCGAAGATAGAGAATTGTTCCATCTTAGAATAACTAAGCTAAAGGTGAAAAATAAGCCCATTCCTTCCCTAATTCCCTTGCAACCTCTTGCTGTTCATTAAAGTGCAATAAACCCCACATAAAAAAAAAAACAAAAAACAGTGGGATTATCAGAATTTCGGGAAATACAAATTTTAATTGAACCCACCATGCATCTTGAGACTTCCGTGCCCTCACAATACGGAGGACTTAGAATGTGCAAATTTGCCATCATGTTCCTAAACTTATTCCTTCTTTTTCATAAAGTAAGCTTAGAGATAAATGTTTACAAATCAACCCAGTCATCATTTCTTCATTTTAATGCTTAAACGCTTCATTTTGATTGCTGCCTTTTTGACATTTCACCAAGGAAATATGTTTGCGTGTTCGCAATGCCATTGAATCAGCAATTAGATCTCCATATTCCAGATGTCATGAGAGTTTTCAATGCATCTCCCAATAAAATTTATTTCCGAACTTTGAAAAAAAACACACAAATGTACTTTGTATAAATTGAGCATATTATCCTTATTTTTCTAATTGCTACATTTAACACAGAGAGGGCCTCTGGATTTATTAATTCAAGGATTTCACACCATTCTACATAATATTTTTTCTCGCAATGAATACAGTTTTGGGTTATTTATGGGAGCGACTTAGGCATCTTGATTCGCTATTTTTTTTTTTTCCAGCGAAACAGGAGACACGGAGACAAATTTGTGCTACTAACAGTGTGCTATACTCTTCATCCTTATGAGTCTGTCTGGAGCCCTGGCACTCTGGCTAACACAGGAAATACATTGTCAAAAGTGAACAAAGGAAAATGGAATTCTGGTCTCCTTCATTAAGACTTTTAACTTCTTAACTCTCTCCCTGCAGACCTCACATTGCTCTGATTCTCCCTTAGCACACACAGCTAGCTTGAAAAAGTACAGTTTCTGTGACACCTTGGCCATCCTGTGTTCCCAACACCAACCTTTTCCTCTTTCAGTCCTTGGTGAGCTGAATATACAGCTTCCCCACTCTTTGCAACAGACTCTAATTGACTCTTTAAAAAAATACAATAAACCAAAGTGACTACACAATGTGCAATATGGCACCACTGTAACATTTAATTGGGAGTGCAGAGGTACCTCTGTTTTCTCCAGGACTCTCTTCCGGAAGATTCTGTCCACCTGATTTGGAAATGCACACACACATACACACACGCACACACACCCCAAATCATCATCCTCATTAATGTAGGAGCATGACCAAGCGAGCAGAGTAATCCTTCCCAATGGTCCTCTTACAGGCCACACCCATCACCACGGACGGCCCTGGCAGACAGCCGAGGTGCTACTCCCTCCATTATTCCCAAGACAACTCTTTTGGCATTTTCTTCTCCAATAAGAAAAATGGCACAATCCAGGGCTCCTTCTGAAAATCCCGATGGAAGGATTTTACTCGGTATTTACCCGGTTCCGAGGGTAACACTAGAAGAGCCTGACTCCCTGTTCTCCTCCCATCCGTAAAGTGTTTTGCGGATACCTCTTTCTGGCCCATCCCACCTCTTGAAAAATGTGCCTGAGCAAAAACTCATCTGTTAGTAATAGAACTGAAAAATGCCTCATTCCGGCTAGAAGTGGTATGAGAGCTGCTACTGCTCCAGCAAATTTATTTTGCCTTTCAAGGGTTTAATTGCACACAACATGGTGCAGTTTTGATTAATCCTTCAGAATTTAATATATACTCTGGGGGGGTCAATATGTTGATTCTTCATGCATCGCTATCATGGGAGTAACTGGAATGCGTTTAACCACCACAGGAGGTACACTCCTCAGACTTACCCGGCCCTGCCAGGGGTAAAAAGTGCTCATTAATGACTCCATCCAGGAGGGGAGCCAGCAGAGGGGGTGTACTTCCTTTCTGACACTATTTCTGGCTTGCTTGGCAGGCAGGTTTCCCTTGGGGAGGTCCCAGGTGAGGCACACGCTGGAATCTTCCAGGCTTATGCCCTGATCATTTTAATGAGAAAGCAGCATCGAAATATCGGCGCCTTGCATCCACCCAACTTACGGAGCCACTGTACGGGCACTTAACTGAACTGTTTCAAGATCAGGAAGGGGAGAGTCAACCGGGTCAATGAGTGTTCATTCTGTGAACTCAGGCTACGAAGAGGTGGTTCAAAGGTGATAACAAGTCCAGTCGCCATTTTCCCAAAGAGTGATCTTTTAAATTCTAGAGTCTATGTTCCTGTAGTTGGGTTTCTAACGGAGCGCAGGAGGACTATGAGTTAGAGCATCTCACTAAGCGTGTGGACGGGCGTCATAAGATCTCCTGATTTGAGTGAAGATAAGCAGACTCTTAAGTCAGCTCTGGAAAGTCAGAAGCAGAGGTGCAGAACCATGAGAACAGTGCTATGGAAACGCTGCACTTGTGAACTCATTGTACCAACTATCCCCAGGAGGGAGGTCTGCTTCAACAGAAGCAGAGGGGAAAAAAAAAAAAGAGAGAGAGCACAAAGCATAGAATCAGAGGGAGACTCCAGTCTTGGCCCTGTTGCTCTGGATAAGGTTAAACAGCCTTTTCCAGCCTGTTTTCTCACCTAAAAATTATAATATTAGACCCACCTCAGAGAGGTCATGTTATGGGATGAATTGTGTCATCCCCAAAATTCATATGTTGAAGTCCTTTTAGGACTGCAGATTGTGACTATATTTGGAGATAATCACCTTTAAAGAGGTGATTCAGGTAAAATGAGGACATGTGGAGCAGGGGGGCTCTAATGCAATATGACTGGTGTCCTTTTAGAAAAAGGAGAATTGGGTCCACATAGAGGAAAGACCAGGTGAAGACACAGGGAGAAGATGGCCATCCACAAGCCAAGGAGAGAGGCCTCAGGGTGAGATCAACACAGCAGACACCTTGATCTCGGACTTCTAGCCTCCTGTGAGTAAGTAAATTTCTGGTATGCAAGCCAGCCAGTCTGTAGTTTGTCAGACTTGGTAAATTGATATAGACTGTTCTGAGCCTCTGGTGACATCAGATACAACAGGTGCTCAGCAAAGCACAGACCTTCGGAGAACATTAGTTGCCATTCCACTCTCCCCAACCCCATTCTACAGATGCACAAACAGAAACAGACCCATTAAGATGAGTTGCCTGAAGGTGATATAATAAGTGAGGAAGGAGGAAGTCACCTTCCAAATTGCAGAGACCCAGACTCCTAGTGCATGCTGGGTCTACTGGACCATACTGCCTCCCCCAACAAGAAATGGGAGCCCAGCGGACATGGGAATCACATCAAACAAAGGGCCTACGTGACATTTTTGGCTTCTGGCCAAGGCATGATTCACATCTCAAGGTAACTTCAGTATTTCTAAGCCACAAACAAGGGTTCGGTGGGAGATGACTGCGTAGGCAACAAGCTTTTGCAAAATCCGTTCTCCGAAGCACTATCCAAACCATCAAGCAATGGCTAGCCCATCCTCACCCCCACAGACAGACAAGACTACCTGACAGTTTTATGATGAAAACTAACCCAATTCTAACCACCACCACCCCCCCGCCCCCCCCACCCCCCACCAAAATGCCATCCACTGTGAAGGCTTTCCCAGTCATATTCATAGGTGGCCAAGAAAGCATCTGAAGAGCTTCATGCCAAAGAGAAAACCAGGGCACCAGGAGGCCAGGGATCATGTGCAAGTCAAGACTCTTGAGTATATAACTGCCCACGCTCCTGGGCTGAGTGCTCACCAGATTAAACCAGCTATGAGGCATCTAAAAGTTAGAACAACAAACGCACTGCCAGGTTTATAGTTACACTGCAGTCAGACAGGGCCACCAAGTCATGTGTGCCCCCTCTTAATCCCCACTGAAGATCAGGTAATTCACCCACCACCTGAGAAACGTGCACACCCACCCACACCCTGATCCCATTTGGTTTCTCTAGTTCAGTCAGGTCTCTCAACCTCCAAATCTTGGCAGTTCTAAGAAGCACTACCAAAGAGACAATTGGATGCAGTTCAATTGCAGTGAAATTAGAAGCTGCCTTAGCTACACCGGGGTATACAGAACAGGGACTTGTTTACTCAACGTATAAGTCAAGGTCAACAAGGGAAGGAACACTTCCTGTTCACAAATCCTTTAGGGCTGTTTGTTTTGGGGCCTCTAGATGTTCCTGGTGAAATCCCAAAGTGTGTGCCTGGGAATAACCAGCTCAGTCACATGAAATTCATTCTCTTTTGCAAATTGCTTTAGTCTTACCAGGCCTACCAGGATTCAGTTCCTGCTGGTTCTTGTTAAGAAGCAAAAGGGCAGAATTGTGCCCCTTCTCGCAAAGGCAGAGGCCTCCGGCCACGAAAACGGTGCGCTCTCCCTTTAGACTGCCAACTCAATTCAACTGGAAACGTCAGGAGAAATCCACCTGAATGCAAAGGTCCTAGTGTGTGCATATGAATACATTTCACCCTGCCCGAAAACACAGCAGGGACTGTCTATTAAGCAAGAGTATTGATTTACAGACTTGCTCCTTTAACCTACAAGACACTCTGTGGCCTCTATCTGGCACCTCTTTTAACTTCTGTGTTTTGGGCCATATATTGTGATCTACTGAGGGAAGCTTGTTTCCATTAGTAATGTCTCCTTGTAAACTCCGTGGGGTTCTCCCGTGCAGTTTTTCTTCCTTTGAATCGATGGTGGATGCAAAGTGGGTTAAGCTATTTCAAAAGAAGCAAGTCACTAAGTTGTTTTTCTCCACCATCAGAAACTTTTAATTACATATGTTTACTGGTGAATTTTTGCTAAACGGGATTTAAAAAAAAAAAAATCAACTGACATTAATGACTCCAAGTGTGAAATACACAGATTGCTTAAGTAAACATCACTTTCTTTTTTACAGAGTATAAGTGAAGAGAAAAACAGACTTTTGCTATTAATTGATGAAATACTATCTAAATGATCTCATTTAGTGAGAAACAAGCAAAATCCCCCAACATGAAGGTCACTGCTGTCACCCTGACTTGTTTCTTGGGGCCCAGGGATACCTGAGGATTCTCGACAGTGTCTGATAGGACCCCACGAGTGCCCCCACGAGAGGGTACACTTTCTGCCTTCCCACGTATTGATAAGCATTTGAGCGCAAGCATCAGGCGAACTGCGCACTCAATAACTCACAAGGGAAGTGCTCATTTGTGAGCTTAAATACTGGAACCGAGCGCACCAAAAAGGAGGTCTGTAAAACTGGTCCATTACAGCTCAATTATCCACAGGATTAAACCTTAAAGGCAAAATCTCCAAAACAAGTGCATCTGAAAACTCAACTGGAAGCTCCTCCAAAAACCAAACAGACAAACAAAAACAGGCTTGCTCCATCCCCATGGAGGATGAAGGAGAGCTGGGCTGTCTCCAGATAATAAGCAGAGGGAGGCCCATCTTCTGCCCTGCCACTCCAGAGGTCATGGGGAGAGTGTCACTCAGTCAGGAGCCAAAAACTGCCCGCGATTCCTGCCTGCCATCTGGTTGTGTGAGACACTCGCCCACAAAGACACGGGTGAGAGAATGCTTCGCCCTCAGCGTGGCACCGAGGGTAGACACGGGGACGTCGTCTTCAAATGCACAGGACACGCTCAGAGATAAGGGTGGGGACAGGTAGAGATAAACCCGACTCGCATTCGGGAAGGCATCCATCTTGGGTCACCTATCTGATCACGGGCCCTGTAATCACATTGCCTTGAAACAGGAGCAAGAGATTTCTTTTGTTCACCACAATGCCAAGGATCTGGGATGTTGTGGCCTGATCCTCAGACAATGCTCCATTGGAAACTTTCTGAAAATAGCACGCTCCTCAAACGTATGTATTGCCAGAAGAGGACTGAGACAATACGTTCTGCCCTCAACTTGGTCACATACCATTAATGGCTCTAGAAATTTCTAAAACGAATGCCAGGGCCCCGTTGTAAGGGAAACTGGATTATATGCCAATGGCCTAAAAATAGGATTCTGCTGACAAAAAGGGCGACAAAGAAAGGTGAATCTCTTTCTTTGTGCTCACGTATCTGAGAAGAGCATGACTTAGAGGGATTCTTCCAAAACCCCAGTTCCTGATGAATGTACTTATCCTCAAAACCACCAAGAGACATCAGCCCTTTCAGACAAGTGGGAGACATTGTCCCCATGCCCCCCCCGAACCCCCCCCCCAAAAGAAAGCAAAGATAGAGCCCCATCCAAAAGTGATGGAGGGTGATCTTGGCAACGCGGACTTATCTGTTTTTCCTCCTCTGAATCATCTTGAATAATTCTCCAGACACCAAAAGAACTAATAGGAGGTGGGAGAACTCTAGGAAGGGCTAATGACTGACTGCAGGCTTCACAGCCATTAGAGGCACCAGAAGACGCGGGGCCAGGATGCTCCAAGCAGTGAGTGAGGGAGAGAAATAGGGAAACAAGGAACAGGCAAAATCCCTCACTCCAGAAGAACCACTAGACAACTCTACAACTCTGGCAAATTGCCTTCCCTAATTCACAAGATGGCGGGCACATGTGAAGGGCCAGAAAGGGAAGACAACAGCCAAGTGGCCTCAGAGTCCCCATATTCAGTCCCCTGCCTATCCTGAGCGTGCCCACCCCTCAGGGAATGAGTTACTAGAGGCATATACACAGATGTCATGGGCAGCTGTGAGGTCCCTCCAACACCTCCAGTGTTGACCCTCAACTCAAGAACTGCTGGGCTGGTAGAGTTTGACCCCAGATCTGGGGCTTGCTGACCAGCTACGCCAAAGTGTGCATTTCTCAGAGGAACCAGCAGGGATTCCAAGCAAAGTGGCTAGAAGTAGAGAATGGGGAATTCAAAGAATTCCTTTATCAAGCAGGAGCAGGAGCCCCTGGGGAAAAGGGGCCACGTTTCCCCCTTCCAGTGCAGACTTTCTGACTACTAGCTTTCATCTCGAAATAACCACCAAGGCATTGAAAATTCAAGTGAGATACAGGCTGGGGAAGGAAAGTTGCTTGTTTCTATGGCATATCTGACTCGCTCGGAGGCAAAATCTGTTGCTGCGTTTGGACTCCTGAGAGAATGGTTTGCATCCCCTGCTTGGGGATCTAAAGATGTGCCCGTCTGAGGCAAAGAAAGACACATTCAGTTTCCTTTGGTGAAAATAAGACACCACGTGTGGGTCAATAGGTTCTAAGAACAGCTACCAGGAAAAGGGACCATGCTTCTAATCAGGGCGCAAAATCTACTACGAAACAGTGGCTCAACAACCAGGGCATCATGCTGAAAACGGTCATCTGTAAAACTACATTAGGACCCTTGGCGGAAGTGCTCAAAGAACGCTTTCATGTTCACATTATCCTAATGTAAGAGAGTCAGCACGTAGTATGACATGCACTCAACAAATTAAATCATCGTGGCCCACACAGTCCCACTACCTAAAATGATGGCACTGAGGAATAATTCATTCAGCCAAGATTTACTATGACCAACATCAATGAAGTATTCCAGGCACCGTTATAGGTCCTGGGGAGGAAGCAAAGAAGAAACTCCCCCGCTCTCGCGGAGCTTACATTTCAGGAAAGGTGAAAACAGAGCACTAATTAGTAAGAAAAATGAACATAGGGGCGCCTGGGTGGCGCAGTCGGTTGGGCGTCCGACTTCAGCCAGGTCACGATCTCGCGGTCCGTGAGTTCGAGCCCCGCGTCAGGCTCCGGGCTGATGGCTCAGAGCCTGGAGCCTGTTTCCGATTCTGTGTCTCCCTCTCTCTATGCCCCTCCCGCGTTCATGCTCTGTCTCTCTCTCTCCCAAAAAAATAAATAAACGTTGGAAAAAAAAAATTAAAAAAAAAAAAGAACATTATATCAGACAGTGATCAGCACTGTGGAGAAAAAAAAAGCAGGGAAGAGAGACAGAAGAGTGCTAGGGATGCAATTTAAAAGGGGGAAGCGGGTGGTCAGGGAAAGTCCCATGGACAAACCTAAAGAGAATGAGGCCATTGGTCATGTGGATATCCAAAGGAAGAACTTTCTAGACAGATGAAGTAGGATGTGCAAAGGCCCTGAGGCTGGAGCATGCAAAGAGACCACTGTGACTGTAAAAAAGCATTAGTGTGCTTAGAAACAGCAACATGGGGGGAGGGGGGGGCGCCTGGGTGGCTCAGTCGGTGGAGCGTCCAACTTCACCTCAGGTCATAATCTCACGATTCGTGAGTTCAAGCCCTGCATCGGGCTCTGTGCTGACAGCTTGGAGCCTGAAGCCTGCCTCTAATTCTGTGTCCCCCTCTCTCTCTGCCCCTCCCCTGCTCACACTCTGTCTCTCTCTCTCTCTCTCTCCTCTCTCTCCTTCTCAAAAATAAATAAACATTAAAAAAAAATTTAAGAAAACAAATAGCAACAGAGAGAGAGAGAGAGAGAGAGAGCAAAATGGAATAAGTATCATGGGAGGGGAAAAGGCCAGTAAGAAAATTGTCAGCATAGGGTGCCCATGTTTATTTAAAAATCGCTGCATAATACGTATCTTTTAAAATAGGAGAAAATACACCAAAAATGTACAGTGGCTTTTGGTGGGGAAAGAATTTCGAAGATCAGGCGTGGTCTCTGTTCTCTTCTTTTTGGATTCTTTCAAAAGTGAGTGTTTATGGAGCGTGTGCTGCATGCCAGACATGGGACATGTAATGATGGATGAACCCACAGAGGCCTTTCTTCCCTCCTGAGCTGATATTCTAATAGGACAGAGGGAAAGTATACACAGCAAGAAATCTTTCTGCAAAAACAACAACGGCGATTGCAAGTTGTGACACGTGCCGAGAAGAATCAAACAGCTAAGATGGAGAATAACACGTTTGGAAGAAAGCAGTGAGGGAAGGGCCCAGTGAGGTGGTGACTTAAGTTGAGCCCAAACAGATCAAAAAGAGGTGGTCCGGCAAGTGTAGTTAGAAGTGCTTTCTAAATGAGGGACTGGGATATGTAGAAGCCCTAAGGCAGGAAAGAGGCCCGTTTGAGGAACCAAAATAAAGTTATAGTAAATGAGGAAATGTAAATTAAATAGCATGAGATGGCGTGAATATGAATAACTTTTATATACATATATATTTACAAAATATATATATTATAATGCATATGTATATATATGTAATGTATATGTACAAACATATCTTCTACTTTCTGAAAGCTCACAACATGTCGCTTCATCTTTTTATAGATTCAAAATACGCTTTTTTTTTTTACATTTTCTTTTTTTTTTTTTTTTTTGTAAGTAATCTCTGTACCCAGCGTGGGGCTCAAATGCACAACCCCGCGATCAAGGGTCGTAGGCAACTACTGACCGAGCTGGGTTCCTCACCACTTTGTTTGTACAAAAGACCCGCTTTCGCTAACTGAAAGAAATCCAAAGAAGCTTCTTGCTTTTGTGAAACAATGCAAAAAACAGAAACACAAAACTCGCTCTTGGCCTTGGTTCCACAGCTAGCCTAGGCACTACAGAGGCAGCCCCCAGCCCAAGCAGTGAGCGTGGCCCCACCAAGCTCCTACCCCAGGCACTGCACTCACACCATCGCATCATCAAGTCACCATGGCTCTGAACTGGGTCTGTGAGCATCTGTGCTTCGTCTCCATTTATTTTGTGCATCCATCAGCAAGACGGATACCTGATGATACCTAAGGTATCAGAAAAGCCTAAGAGAAGTTATTCTGGGGGGGGAGGGGCTTGGGAATGCTCAAAATTTTCTCTGTATAAATTTATGCTAATTGCTTCTTCACTTTATGCCATTTTGGCTGACAAAAAGGTTTCATAGGAATGCTCTGTTTTCAGATAGTGGGGAAAACCTGTGTGTTTAGTCTTACGTGGTTATATGACTGCCAAGTTGTCTTTTTTTTTTTTTTTTAGGTTTATTGATTTTGAGAGAGAGAAGGGGAGGGAGGGTCAGAGCAAGGGAGAAAGAGAGAATCCCAAGCAGGGAGAATCCCCTACCAACATGAGCAAGCTCCCAAACTGTGAGATCATGACCTGAGCCGAAATCAAGAGTCAAAGACGTCCCGGACTGAGCCACCCAGGCACCCCAGTATTTTGATCACTTATTCATTCAACAAGTGTTTATTGAACATCTATTATATGCCAGTAACTGTGCTAGGAATAAGGCTGTAAATAACACAGAGATGGTCTCTGCTCTCAGGAAGACTTAAGTCAAACCAGAGGCAAAGCCAGGATCTCAGAACTCCCACTTGGCATGACGGCAAATTGGGGAAAAGCCAGGGACGAATTTCAGGAACCTGGCAGTCTAATTCCAAGTATGCCACAAACTTCAAGCACAAATAGCAGCGAAACTGGTTCCCTTTAGCACGCTTTTGACTGAACGAGTATATATACGTGCCTTCGTCTCCTTCACATTCATACATTCACCCAGCCCTATTGACCACGTGACATCGCTATGCTGACACCATGCTAAGAGGGAAAGTTACAGAGGTGGAAGAGAGGTATCCTTCGAAGGAGCCAGCAGCCGATCTGATGAGATGGACGGTAAACATTTACAGTACACAGAGCAACCCGTGAAAGAGTCTGCACTTTCAGTCTTGTGATGATTAACGTGTATTTTAGCAAATAGGGTGGATGGATGTTAACGGCTTTGATTACCTCAAAGTCACAAATGTCCAAAAGCCTTCACCAGCACGAGCACGTATGATACACGATGCTACATTTACAAAGGTATATATTATTACTAGAATGTTCGGCGGCCTGCCGACAGTCTGACGGGAGGTATACAGAGGTCTGTGATTAAGAAAACAAGGAAGGGCAGGGGCGCCTGGGTGGCGCAGTCGGTTAAGCGGCCGACTTCGGCTCAGGTCACGATCTCGCGGTCCGTGAGTTCGAGCCCCGCGTCGGGCTCTGCACTGACAGCATGAAGCCTGCTTAGGATTCTCTCCCCATATCTCTCTGGGTCTCCCCTGCCCGCCCTCTCTCTCTTCCTCTCAAAATAAATAAATAAACATTAAAAAAAAAGAAAGAAAGAAAGAAAGAAAGAAAGAAAGAAAGAAAGAAAGAAAGAAAGGTCTGCTTGATAGTTTTAAAAATGGCGGCCCATTCTTCCCTTTCTCTCTGTCCTCCTTTGAACCTTTATGTCACCTCATCCAGACAGTAGGAGAACAGACCCAGCATCCCCACAAAATAGACGCGCCATTCAAATAAACGTTTGGCCCTCGTCTGAAGTGGACATTTGGCAAAACAACCGAGGTGTTATCTCGCATCTCCGCGAGTGTTTTCATTTGCAAGCTCTGTGAGGGCAATAGGCATGTTTCAAGGCTTCTTTTCGCTCTTCGGCTCTGTCCCCCTTGAGGGCCAGGAGTAGTCACTCAAGTAGTGACTTGAGTGACTCCACGCTTCTCCACCCTTTCGAGTTCGTCCGTTTTGTGTAAAAGCCAGTGTTTCCTGGATCCATACGTGTTCAAGTATTCGCGCGTGCCAGGCACGGGCCTAGGCACTTTATAAGTATTTATACACTTCATCTTCTCACTTAAGTCTCACACCCTTCCTCACAGCTTCTCGGTTATCATCTCCTGGGCACACAGGAAGGAGGCAATGGAATGCCTAGCCCCAAGTCCCTCATCCGGTACCAGCAGCCACAACCAGCCAGTCTGGCTCCAAATCCATCCCTCCTCGTGACAACACGGTGCCCTTTGGGCCACCACTCATGGTAGATGAGCCGGCTTTCACCACTTCCACCAACACATAACGGCACAAAGATTCGGCAAGTCGAAGCTTTTCTTGGTACAGTCGCGCCCTCCTAACCCATTTCCCTGAATCTACTGCCCAGATTTGTCTAAAAAATCCCGGTGTTCTGAAAGGATTTACGACCAGAGTGACAGAGGCTACCTTGGAAAAGCCACAGTCTGTCTTTCCCAGCTTTGGAAATCCCTTGTGTCAGAGAGGAGATGTGAAAAACTAAAGTCACTCACAGAAAAACAGAATAATACCGCACTCTTCTTAGGTTTATAAACACCCAGTACGAGACAGCGAGAGACAGGAGGAGAGTCCCAGATGCATAACGAACAAATAGCAAATTTAATAGTGTGGGCCTTGTTTATATTTCTGCCATCAACTTTAATGATGAGCCTATTTATGCTAAACTTCACTACATTATCGGAGTCATTAGTGCCTGTAAGTGAGTGATAATGCGCTTGAAACTTTCACAAGGACATGAGCTTTCTCCAAGCCTTACATCACAAAGTCTAGAGATACAGGTCCAGTGAGTATTCCTGTCTGTATGCCCAGAACAACTGTTTGGTATTATGCCCCGGAGAAAAGCCTAGAGGCCCAACAAGTTTGAGAATGTGAGTTAAAGAGGGTTAAATGGACTTGTTTTACCTCAAAATCTCTAACATCGTATAAGGTGTTAGTGCGTCCCCTGAATCTCCAAGATAGGACGCACTACGTCAGATTTTCTGAACACTGACCAAAGAAAGTTTCTTCAAAAGAGGACCTCACTAGTTATTAGTCCATTAAAACACTAGCGTAGTGAATGTTGAACCAAAAACAACAACAACAACAACAACAACAACAACAACAACAACAACTGTAGCAATACCCAATATCTGAATCATAATAAAGTACAAACAGAGGGGCGCCTGGGTGGCTCAGTTGGTTAAAGGTCCGACTTCAGCTCAGGTCATGATCTCACGGTTCATGGGTTCGGGCCCTGAGTCGGGCTCTGTGCTGACAGCTCAGAGCCTGGAGCCTGCTTCGGATTCTGTGTCTCCCTCTGTCTCTGCCCCGCCCCCCACTCCCGCTCTGTCTCTCTAAAATAAATAAAACATTAAAATAAATAAATAAATAAAGTGCACACGGAACATACATTGGTTCATCACCAGCCATTGTATCCACGAGCCGAGCAAAGTTGTCTATCCGAGGGTTTAGGTATTTCCGAGAGTTTACATGCTACTGAGAAAGCACATTTCTGCACATGTGAAGTCCTAATTGAGAGGCGCTCAACAGAGTTAGAATCAAAGGTTTCACAAAGAGCCTCAAAACGCTGCATGAGTGTTTCCCCTCTGCCAATGTGGGCCAGAAGTTCTGCGGAACCTCAAGTATCCCTACTCTTGGGACCACAGGAACCTTTGCCCACTTTGCCAAGGGAAACCCAGCATCAGTAGAGCCTCAGAGGAGGGACATACTAAAAACTCCAACCAGCATCAGAATTTTTCTCCATGTCGAACCGTGTTATCAGGAGACAAGCTACACGCGGCCTAAATCAGGCCTGAAAAAGAAAATCGGCACAATGGCCGACACTGGACCTGAGCAGAGCTCAGAACGGAGCCGGCTGGAGTGTGGCAGGGAAGCATTCTTACACAACAGACCTCAGCACTTTCTGACGGTGTCCTGTCACCAGAAAGGCCTTCCCCTGACCACCTTGTCTGAAAAAGCGACCTGTTCTTCTTCAGCCCATTTCCCCGTCATGGCCTTCTGTGGTACGTATTGTCTAATACGATCTTCTTAGCTTTCTTTCTTATGGCCCACCTCCCCCTGACTAGAATGTAAGTTCCATGAGCCCAGGAACAAATCTAACACATTCATCACCATACCCGCCCCCCCCCCCAACACCCACACACCTGGAACAACGCCTGCCACAGAGAAACCACTCGATAAATACTCACTGAACACTGAATGAATGTTCTGCTTTGTGGAAACTTTGATTCCGGTAACAGGTGTCCTGTCTTGAGGGCAGGAATAGACCTGGGTTTAATTTCCTGTGCTACCTTGACACAACTGTCACTCCTCCTTACACTCCTATCAGCTCCCACCTAACCAGGGGGAGGAGTCAAGAAAACCAGAGGAAGAGGCAAAAAGAAAACAGGAGGTCTAGGGGAAGAAGGTAGAGTTCTGGTGCTGAGGTAGACATCACCTGTGTCCGTGAGCTTATATGCTAACCAGAGGTCAGGTTCTTCAAGGAAGACTTCACAGGAAGTATTTCGCAGCTTCTTGCACCAGAGTAGACAATGCCAAGCACGTGAACCAGCCTTCTGGGCACAAGAGGCACGTCAAAGCCTTTGCACACTTGAGAGGACCCCTCCTTGCAACTTTTCTTGCACTGGACATATTTTATTCTCTGCCCTGCCCACAGCCCCTTCTGAAGAAACTGAATAATTCAAACACCCTGGTAAGGTCACCTGCCCCTCAATCTTGTCCACAGGATTACAGCTAGCCAACGCTCTGAGTGACCAGTGGCCAATCAGCTCACATTCTCCTGAGAGAATATCTAAGAGTCACAGAGACCACCGTCCCTTGGTCACAGGCTGTAGACCTATGAGGCCTTAACAAGTCAGGGTGTACAGCCATATTGGCCCCTAAAGGAACAAAAGGAAGCCAATCAAAGTACAGTCACCTGAAGAGAAGAAGGAAAGAGATACTGTGTGGCTTCAGTGGTTAAGACGCTTGAGAAACCAGGCCCCACCCTCTTTGAGACTGGAGAGATGCTCTCAGTCCTAACCGATGCCAGACTCCAACTCACCCAACATCTGAGCAGTTTTCATTCCTATATTAGTGAGTCTGCCCCCGATGCCCCCTCAAACGCCTTCTTTACTTCAACTAGCCCGTGCGGTGTTTCTTACGTCACAACCAAACATACTCCTGGCTGGAACGCCTGCTTTGGGTCTAAGATGCACTGGCGTTCGTGAGCGGCACTGGTTCCTTCTTTATCTGAGTTCCCGTGGTTCTCTACATAAATTCTGTTTTCCAACCTTCCTGCATGGCCCTGCTCAAATCCTAACTGCCCTCTGAAATCTTCTTTGAGCCCCAGTAAAATGATCAGCAACCCCCCCCCCCCTTACAAAATTAGCCATGAACTCGCACTCCCTATGGCATCTGCTGAAGTTCCTTCTCCTACGTATTGAGAATCTGCCTTGAGCTCTGTCAGGTTCTCGTCTCTGGTGACCAGGGACACATGGTCTCTGACCTCGAGGAACAACGAGCAAGATATCAAGAAATTAGTACAAAATGTCAAGAACTAAATGGAGTGACAAATGGGCAGGAAGCCTTGAGGTCTCCTGTATAGGTTCGGGGTCAGAACTGGTACTTCTGTGTCTATAATAAATCTGAAGTTCAAACAGGTGACATCAGGGGAAAAAATTATTTACTCGCCATATCAAAGTGATAGGAATATGGACAAGACAGAAAAAAAAATGTTCTTGGAAATGCTTCTGTCATGTAGACATGGACATGATGAAAAATATTTCCTCTTCATAAGTGAGGCCATTCACAAACAGTAGCTGAGACAACCCATTAATGACATAGACTAAATGCCTCTCTAAATGTAATGTAAACACATGTGCTTGATATATCAGTCAAAACCGTTAACATGCTCAGTAGCATCAAAGATGACTTTCAAATCATGCTGTGTCCAAATATTAATCTCTGGCTGCTTTTCCCTTTCACCATCCCCATTAAAATTATTACTACACTTATCTTTAAATGGGGGGTGAGGAAGCACACTTGAATGAATGTCAAAGTAAAATTGATAAAATACAAAGAGAATGCTCACAACTACAGGGAAATAAAGGATCAAACAGTTCCAATCAAGACTCTTCTATATGAGCACAGTCATTATTAGCTCTATCTGTCTTGCATGGTAAATCAAGACTAATGAAGATATGCCGCCTGTATATATTCCCATAATTCACTATTTGCTCCTAAAGCCAATATTTCTAAAAGACAAAACCAAGGTATGTAGTCTTCATGAGTTGCTGGATTTAGAAGTTTGAAAAAGATGTCAATATCTAGCATCTTTTATAACACTCTGCTAATAAAAAAAGTAAGTTGGCAGTGAAAAGACAGACCTGTATCTACGGAGTCAGGCTGGAGTTCAAGCCACAAGGACTATTGGGTTACCATTTTTATTACTAATTTGCTCTGTTCATTTAAGGAATCAATTTACTGCCATTAAAGGCTTGGATTTCACATATTTTACAATTTACACACATTTCCTGATGTGAATGAGCTATAGCTCATAAGAACTCAGACAAGCTGTCCTCTGATGGTCCAATAGTTGTACATGTTCTTGGAATGTATTTGCAAGTAGAACAGAAATGTCATGATGCCTACCACTCAATAAACAGGAAAAAATACTGAGCGGTGTGGGAGCTTTGTTCAGCAGTTATATATATTTATGGATCCTCCCGCAATAAGCCAGTTATGAAATAATAGAAATTAAGAGGGGCCTTCCTGGACTTGACTGTTTTCACCTAAATCTAAATGTAATTTTTCCTTAACTTAACAGCAAACCCCATGGGAGGAGCTGAACTTCATTGATTTGGAATAGGATGAATGACTGTCCTTCCCAAACCCTTCAGGAAGGTAGAATGGCCCCAACTTTGGGGGGAAAAAAAGAGTTTTTACAGATCATGGTAAATCAATAACTCATAGACAGTATGACAGATACAGAATATCCTTACTTAAGATGAAAAACAAATGGCGCATTGCAATCTTTAATCGATAAAGAGCTAACAAATCAGCAGTGCAAACAAGATGAGACAGTCTTATTTCATCCTCCGTCACGAACTGAAAAGATACACTGGGCTGTGTTTCATGGTTAAAAATTGCTCCCAGGATGGGATGCTTGGGAACTATTGAGGAGAAGGTCAGTGGAGACCAGCGGGCTGTGGGATTTGCAATGCAGAAAGGACAGGTGGGTGGAACATAAAAGGGCACTCTACACAAATGTCAATGAACGTATTATCCTTCTACAAACTTCCTTCAGCAAGGACTGTGGTGGCTTTGAAGCCCCTGTTCATCTCGAGGGAGCAAGAATGAGACACCTCTTGCTTTAGCTTTTGATTAAATGATGTTCAGAAGAAAACCTATCAACGTCGACTAAACCCTTCACAGTTAAACCAGAGGGCTTAACCCATCCCAATTAGCCCAACACCTTTGAAATTTTACTAAGGGCTCCTTTCTTTTCTTGTGCCAGTTAACTCTAAAAGATCGTTTTTGGAAGGTAATTCCTCAATTACAAAAACTCTAAAGTGCACCGTACACAGGGGATATGCTAATTATAGCCATCTTTTGAGCGTCTAAAGCATTAGGACTTATGTAAGTGATGCTCATTTTATAGATGAAGATTCTGACACTCAGGAAGGTACAGCGACATGCCCGCGGTCATACAACTGAAAGAGGCAAGGTTGCGACTCACGTCGCCAGTCTGACTCCAAAGCCCATTACCCGATGCATTACACTGTGGCTGGGGACTACCAGCCACAGTTGGCCCATCCTCATTTCCAATGCCTCCCCACATACCCTCTCCTCTCTCTTCTCACGTATCTCCTTATTGTCCCAAACATGGCTTGTGCTCTGCCACTTACAGCTGTCCACGTGTTCTGGGATCCCCTCCACTCGTTTTTAAAAAAATATATTTTTGACGTTTATTTATTTCTGAGACAGAGCACGAGCGGGGAAAGGGCAGAGAGAGAGGGGGGACACAGAATCCGAAACAGGCTCCAGGCTCTGAGCTGTCGGCACAGAGCCCGACGCGGGGCTCGAACCCACGGACCGTGAGATCATGACCTGAGCCGAAGCCAGAAGCTCAACCGACTGAGTCACCCAGGCGCCCCATGGAATCCCTTCCACTCTTTATCTTCAAGGTCATACTGTAGCCTTGTCTCCCCACCTGTTGTCACTTGCTGCTTCCAACAAAACATTTCCACTGCATCTAATGTCTGTTACTTTTCCACATTTCTCTACTTTGTTGCTCCCCCCCACCACCACCACCACCACAAACTGTATGTTGCCTGAGGGCAGGAACTGTTTGCCTAGTGTCTTAGTCCTCTTGGGCTAAGGCCATAGACTGGGTGGCTTAACAACAGGAATTTCTTTTTTCCCAGTTCTGGAGGCTGAAAGTCCAAGATCAAGGTGCTGGTAGATTCTGTTCTTGGTGAGGGCCCTCTTCCTGATTGACAGACGGTTGCCTTCTTGCTGTGACCTCACATGGTGGAGAGAGAGAGGGCTCTGGTCTCCTCCTCTCTTTTTTTTTTAAATTTTTTTTTTCAACGTTTATTTATTTTTGGGACAGAGAGAGACAGAGCATGAACGGGGGAGGGGCAGAGAGAGAGGGAGACACAGAATCGGAAGCAGGCTCCAGGCTCTGAGCCATCAGCCCAGAGCCCGACGCGGGGCTGGAACTCACGGACCGCGAGATCGTGACCTGGCTGAAGTTGGACGCTTAACCGACTGCGCCACCCAGGCGCCCCCTCCTCCTCTCTTATAAGGACACTAATCCCATCACGAGGGCTCTACCCTCAGAACCTCATCTAAGCCTGATCACCTACCAAAGACCTCACCTCCAAACACCTCACATTGGAGATTAGGCCTTCAATGTATGAATTTTGGACGAACATCAGTCCATAGCACCTAGTTAATACCTATTGAGTGCACATATTTTTGTGTCAAGCTTTTTGTATTGATTAGATGTATTAATTTACAACAATCCTAGGAATAGGGCTATTAACTATTACTATTACTATCCCTATCCTACAGATGGGGATGTGAAGGCACAGAGTGGTTAGTAATGCAGCATAACCTCACGGTGCTATTGAATGAGCACAGGCCCTATTTGTCGAGAGGTTACTCTCTCAACTTCGATGCCACGGCATCCTCTACAAAAGCGCCCGGCTCGGGGGCACCTGGGTGACGCAGTCGGTCAGGCGTCCAACTTGGGCTCAAGTCACAGTCTCACAGTTCGTGGGTTTGGGCCCCCCGTCGGGCTCTCCACTGATGGCGCAGAGCCTGCTTGGGATTGTCTCTCTCTCTCCCTCTCTCTCGCTGCCCCTCCTCCACTCGTTCTCTCGCTCTCAAAATAGATAAACTTTTTTTAAAAATCATCAAAGAATAAAATAAGTAAAATAAAAAGGCACCCAGGAAAATGCCTCAGCCACAGGCAGAAACAAATAAATGATGGCAGAGGAGTCGGAATCATCAAATTCAAGCCAACTCAGAGTCTGCGGTGGCTGGGAGCATCCGGTTCGTTCGTTCAAACAATGAGGCACACATAGGGGAAATGCACGGCCTGGCTCCTGAGCTGGTCTTTTGTCGAGGAAACCGAAGAAGAAAAGCATCGCTCCTCAACCGAGGGGGCTGCTGGATGCTGGAAGGTTTTTCTTTCTTCTTTTCAAGCCATTTCCACCCAAAACATAAAGATAAATTCTAAAAGAAGCTTTTCATTAACTACAAAGGCCTCGTAACTGTCTTGCCTTTCTATCTGTACTTACATCTTTAAAAATACGCAGCACTGGGGGCAAACTATTTCCTTGGCTGGTATTAAAATCAATGAAACTCCGAACATCGGCCTTCCGTTCACGCAAACATTTATGGAGCGCCTGAAAGGTGTGAAACACCGCGAGCTACCGTGGGACAGCAAGGTTAAGTTCACACCCGCGGAGAGGGAAGGTAGTGGTTTACGCAACGCAAAGCCTAGCACCGTGTGAAAAACACACATAAGGAGTTATGGGGGCACACAGAAAAATCAGGGATTGAGTTGGGGCGCTGAGGTTCAGAACTGTTGGCAGCTACATGCGTCTAAGGGCTACAACACGAAACGCAACAGAGCCTCTGTTAAATACGCGACTCGTTTGCCATTTGTTATTTCTTAACCATTGCCAGTCACGGCTGTTGAAGTACCTGCCAATGACGACGGGAGCTAACGTCATTCATGAACTCTTCACCGAGCTCTCTGACAGTGAACTGTGGAGACTAACACGCTCCTACCCTAACTCTGGGTCTTCGATGAAGAAATGTCTATTTACATATCACAAATAAGGTGGATTTCTCAAATCTCACCTTGCTTGCCGCTCGGCAACGCTTCCATGTGCCAACACTTCCGTTGAAGACAGAAGACATTAATTAAATAATTAGCCTTGAGCTCCGACAGGAAAACAAACACAGTTCATGAATTTGTTCATTGTTCTTCCCTGCTGTGGACACGAGCTATTGTTAGCAACAGGAATGACAGCACAGACTCGGTTTTCAGGGAGACCCTTTGGATACAGGAGACGAAATGAGCTCTGACGTGAAGAAGGTTCCAAAGAGTCACGCGGAGTGTTTGAAAACACCGACCGTGGGGTCGTTCTGTTTATGTGGCCGCATGGAAGAGAAACAGAAATACTGGTAAGCCGAACGGAACCTAGCGGACAGATGCTAGAATTTGTGCCCAACACTAAGAATTCAATTCTCTCTGCCGGGCCCCCAGCTCTCAGAAATGAAAATCCTGTAGATAAGATCTCAAAAAACAAACAAACAAACAAACAAACAAACAAACAAAACTGGCATGCTTTGAAAAAAATACCAAGCCTTTTAGCACCCCCCCCTTCTTTCAATAACCAGAAGATTTGATCTGCATAAAAATGAAACTAGACCCTACAGATTCCTGTTCCAGTGTTCCCCCAAGATTTCTTTATAAACGAAGTATAAATAGCAATTATCAACAGACCTGTACACTGGGCATGAAGGACAACAGTTGGCAATGGATTTCCAATAGGAAATATTGAGGACAACCAGAAAGCTCACCAAAAATTCTCTCTGCTGTTTATTAACATGTCAATCACTGCTTAGTCCATAGAAATGTCATAAAATACGACACACATTTTCCCATGTTCTTCATTCACATGAAAACCTAGTGATATTATTATTTGTGCCATGTTTTTTTTTTTTTTTAACGTTTATTTATCTTTGAGACAGAGAGAGAAAGAGCATGAACGGGGGAGGGTCAGAGAGAGGGAGACACAGAATCTGAAACAGGCTCCAGGCTCTGAGCTGTCAGCACAGAGCCCGACGCGGGGCTCGAACTCACAGACCGCGAGATCATGACCTGAGCCGAAGTCGGACGCCCAACCGACTGAGCCACCCAGGCGCCCCTATTTGTGCCATGTTAATAGGGGTTGATGGTGACTCGGCCGATGAATAAAAGTGGTATGATCTGATTTCCATGGGCTGGACTGTAGCATTTCTATCACTACAGTCCTGGAAACAAGATCAAACTGAAACCAAACTAGACCAGTGGCCCCCGAGAGGAATACGGAGCTTGCCAAACAAAAGCAGATTTCTCCAGATGACCGGGGACATGACGGTAGAGAACATACGTGAAAGGGGGAAAAGGTGAAGTGAGTGGAGAACAAATGATCTCAGAAAAGCCAGATTTTCTCACAAAGAAAGAGCATCATGAGGCAAAGAAAAGGAACCCACAAACCCAAATTCAGGAGTCACCTTTCCCATTAAGGCAACTGAAAGTGATAGTTGCCATTATTTTTAATTTTCTTCAAACCTCAAGGCCCAATTTGAGTTCCATCTCCTCCGGGAAGCTGCCAATTATCACCACCCATGAGATGTATCTCCCCTCATCCTGCGAACTCATAAGCTGCACTGCACCACTGTGATTAATGTGTCTGTCTCTCCAGCCAGACCAGGAGCTTCTAGAAGGCAAGAGCTGGGCTTCTCACTCTTCAAATTCCCTACAGGACCCGGACATGACATCCCCACACAGCAGATGCTCCAAAAAAAAAAAAAAAAATGCCCGTCAAATAAATAAACCAAGCCAATGGCTTTCTTCTCATATGCACAGAATCTGAACATTTTTATTGTCTGACTGGCGGAACTTAAAAAAATGCAAGAAAACCTGGAGCAAATGCTGTAGGAACAGTCTTCTACAAGTCGTGGTGGTCTGGCACCACTCAAAATAGATGGCCAGCCAACCTGATGAAAGGCTTCTTCTCTGCCTTCTAGCATCGAACTTTCCCCTTGACTTCAAGCCAGGTGAAGTGCATGCCCCTTGCTGGTCACAATCACGATGACAATCAAGTCATCCAACCCTGAGCGAATGAATAAGCAGGCGCTGGAAGGTGGGAACCCACAAGGAGTGAAGCTCTTGTCTCTGCCCTCATGAAGCCCACAGTCACCCAGGAAACAGAAAGCAAGACGCAGAGATGAATAACAATCTTATAAAAGGCAGGGTGAGATTAAGGCTTAAAGAAAAACAGAATGCTGGGGCGCCTGAGTGGCTCTGTTGGTTGAGCGTCCGACTTCAGCTCAGGTCATGATCTCACAGCTCATGAGTTCGAGCCCCGCGTCAGGCTCTGTGCTGACAGCTGGGAGCCTGGAGCCTGCTTCAGATTCTGTGCCTCCCTCTGTCTCTGCTCCAACCCACTTGCATTCTGTCTCTGTCTCTCTCAAAAATAAATAAACGTTAAAAAAATTTTTTTTAAAAGAAACAGAATGCTGTTGACACAAATCAAAGACAGATTTAACAGGCCAGGGCACTAGGGAAAGCCTTTATAGTAGTTGCTAAGTCTTGAGCTACACCTTAGGAAACGTATCAGATACCCACCCATCAGGTGAGTGGCGAAAAAAAGCAAGAACCAGTATGATGTAGTAAAAGAGTCTAGACTTGGCTCAGACTTGTGGTTTAGTCTGGGGTCAGACACTTTAAAATGGATGGCCTTATGTGAATTGGCCATCTCTTCTTTGAACCCCAGTTTTTCTACAGATAGGAAGGTCAGGGCTAACTTCAACGGACTCTTCTATTAATTGTGATCATGTGTTTGAAGTTGCCTGGCAGAATATTTTGCAAAAGGCAGGGGCTGAAGATCTTAGCGTTCATTTGGGAAATACATCAATGAAGTATTTGCAAGAGGGACATACTATGAACCCAACACTCACTACCAAACATACAAGGAGAATATGAACAAATCATAGTATTTCGCTTCCCGAGGCCTCATGAAGCTTGTGGTCCCTTTGCAAGGACCCAAACACCAAGGCAAGCGCAGCACAGGGCTCAGTGGAAATCAGGGTGCGCAATCATCCAGGTTTCACCCAGATGGAACAAGTTCCCAGGAGCTGGTCCCCCTCTGGGAGAAGTGTAAGTTACATACAAGTTTCAGCAGAGAGAGCTCCGTGTAAGGGGCTAGCACTAGGATCTGGATAACTGGAGGAGGGTCTGTGCAAAGCAAGGAAATTGTAGACCTCTGTATCCAGCTGTTTCTTTCTTTGTATTCTCAGGGTGAACAGTTTGGGGTGTGTGTGTGTGTGTGTGTGTGTGTGTGTGTGTGTTTGGTTTTTTCCCCGAAAGAAGATCCACTCACCTTAAAACTCAAATTTCAATAGGACCCTGAGCTTTGAATATGAAACCTGGCATTCAGGCAAACGCTGTTTTTCTCATTTTGAAGATGGATAAACTGAGCTCCACAGACAGGCTAAACAACTTGTTCAAATCAACGACACAGCTGGAAATAAAACCCAGTTTCTTTACCTCCTGGTTCAGTATGTATTTGGGGATATATAACAGAGGCTTCAAACAGTGTTTAAGTTCTATTTAACCTTCGTGGGGAATATTCCAATTAACATATCCACCCCCGGGGTGTTTCTCCCAGTTGAAATTTTCTTCCTTTTTTGTAATGTGAAGGAGATACTCTCCCCGCCCCCTATCTCCTTTTTTGTGTGTTTTTCCCCCCCTTCTCTTACTAAAGCCGGCAAATGTTAGTGGCTTCTTGGGTTTTCTGCTCAATTCACCTCAAGAGGAGCTTGAAATGTATTCCATTTTTTGTAACAGTTAGGAAGGGACTGTTAAGGGGTGGGGAAGATCAATCACTTGTGAAAAATGCTAGGTGTCCCATTATGGTATGATAAGTTCGGCTGCACAGCTTATGCATTTTTTTGCGCTCTGAATAAATGGCAGAAGTCAGTTCCCCATAAATTCAAAATGTATATTAGAACATGAAATCATATTTTAAGTGGATTTCACATATTGCTTCTCTTCATCATTCTAAATACCAAAGATGAAGCTTGCCACTTGCCCTGGAAGTCTTTTCCCTGCTGTCATTTTGTTTTGTTTTTGTTTTGTAGCTTTTGTTTAATCGGATGCGAATCGTAGTTGGTGGCCTTTATTGCTCAAAACTACCTGAAAGGGAAAGGCAAGAAAATGAACTTCTGCCTGCTCCCTCCGTTCCAAGCAGCATTTATTTTCATTATGACCGTTTCTGGCTTCTTTCAAAATGGCGCTGTTCCCCAAATGGCGAAGCCAACCCCAAATACCTTTCCGCTAAGCCAATCCACGGTCCCCATCCTGCTGCTCCTTTGATACGGAACATTGGCTTTGGTTTTGGTTTCGTTTGGGTTTTTTTTTTTCCCCCTCTCCATTTAATTTAAACATCCTCTAGGATCCCACACAGAGACAAGATAGTCCTGGGATTAAGAACACAGATGCTGAAGCCAAGATCCCTGAGCCCAGCTCTGTCACTTCTGTCACCTTGGCAAGTCACTTGACCTCTGTGCTTCAGTTTCTATAAAATGAAAGGTAGCTGCTCCTTGGACCATCATCAATATTGGTTCCAGGAAAAGTCTCTCTCTACTAGACTCCCAGCCCCAAATGGGTCTGTCACTTGGCAGTTATGATCCAGCCCTCACTGTCTTTAGTCCTTTGTTCCTTTTCCTCCTTTCAACGCATCTGCAAAGCTTACCATCTTCTCATGGCATTACCCCCTGTGGGGGCTCCTTCTGAATCCCCTCTGCGGGCTCCTTGTCCCCTTTCCCTAAACATCTCAGCTTTACCTCCATTCTCTCCTAGAAAATTTCACCCGAGCTTGAAATCGTATCCCAAATTTATACCTTTAACAGGGACTTTTCCTGTGAACCCCTGGCTCCCATAGGTGCCATCTGTCCTCCGCCACTTAGACACCTGACTGTGTACGTCCCACTGTACAGACTCCCATTCTGCCTCAGAGTCAGCCTTCATGTTTCTCTTGTCATCCTCCCAAATCCATACCCCAAGGTCTCCACCTCCAAAATCTTCCCTGATCTGGCCACGTCTCTCCATTTTTATCCGTGCCGTTGTAGATCTAGTCGGGATCTCTGGGGCAGCCTTCTAAGTGCCCTCCCCCGATTCGATTCCATTCCTGTCCCTTACCCCCCAAATCTTCTCTCTACTCTGCGGCCAGAGAAATCAGAAAAAAACAAAAAGTGTGTTAGGTCTAATCACTCACCAGTTTAATGACCCACCCTCCTCCACTGGTTTCCTTTTACATGTTAAATAAACTCTTTTCCCCTCTTCCTGGCCTTGTCCACCTTGACCTAGCCCCTGCCTGCTTCTCCACTTCCCATCCCATATGCTTCCCTACGTTTCCAACACTCCCTGCTTCTTTCTGCTTTGTGAATAGTCCAAGCTCATTTTTACCGTAGGGTCTTTGCAATCGCTGTTGCCTCTGACCAGAATGTTCTCTCTCCCCTCCCATCATTCAGGTCTCTGCTCAGTCGTAGCCTCCCCAGAGAAACTTCCCTACTGTTCTGCCTACAATAGCCTCAGCGTCAGTCACTTTCTAGCTCATTATCCTGATTTATTTTTGTGATAGACTTCATTGCTATCTGAAATATTATTTCTTTGTTAACCATTTATTATCCACCTTCCCCCAAATTTCATATCAACAGGCACTTTGTCTGGTTCATCGTCTCACTTTCAATATTTAAAAAAGACCAGGCAAATGTTATACTGTTCATAAATATTTGTTGAATGAAAGAATGAATAACAAATGTTTAAAATCGCTTAATTCCCTGAGCTGATCCACATTACCTTGGCGAGACATTTTGTGGGCCTAGATAATTAGACTGTAATTAGTCTGAGAGAAAGGCATTTAAGTTGTAAGTTAACAAGCAGATGAATGAGCGTTCCGAGGATGCTGACCACTTGTCTGCAGAGTGGAATAAATGAGCAGAAGCTGGCTGAAATCGTGGGACAGCTTGACTTGACGTAAGAAAAATCTTTTGAATTTTAAGGGTCGTGGATAATGGAGAGAGGTTGCCAAGAAAGGTGCCAGCACTTGATTCCTAAAGCACTTGACAAACAATACCCAATGCTTTGCCTTAGATGCTCAGTAATTTGTTAATTTATTGTCGTTACTAATGGGTTACATAACCCATAACATACACGACATTTCACCCGTTCTAAGATGCACGTTTTTCCACCTTCCATCACTGATTATCAGAATGTATCTTAGTGCATGATAGTTACATTAGCGGCATCTTTTCTTAGTGACATAAAATAATGATACTTAATATGTGGCATCTCAGACTCAATAAAATACAGTAATTTTTTATAATTTACACTCATCGAACGCTGGCTTTGGGGAAGCATTTACAAATGTTATCATATTAATCCTCCCAATAGCCTATCAGGATAGGTGACATCAGGCCTGTTTTATAAATAAGAAACTAAGGAACAGGGAGATATAAATAACTTTTCTAAACTCAGAGAGACTCTAAGTGTTTGATCCCAGAATTTAGTCCAGAGCTATCTGACCTCCAAACAAATTTGTCACCATTCTGCTATAATGATTATCAATTGTTAAATTAAATTGGGTCCTGTACATGATAGACAAAATGCCCATCACAAATGAGTCGTATAGCAGGTGTTCAGTTCATGTGAGTTCCCTTCCTCTCTACTCCTTTGCATTTGCCCGAATGTGAGAGCATGAACCGTGCTCTGATTCCGGGATTTATGTAAAACCTCTTAGAGGGCAAGCTTTGGCAGTCAGAGTTTGAGGTCTGGCTTTTTGAAAAGATCAGAGCCTTTCTCAAAGGCAGCAAGTTAGCTCGGAAATCAGTGGGACCACATAATGATCGGGCTGCTGAGAGACCCCTCCCTGATGAACAGGGGAGAGATGAACAGCCAAATCAACTCCCTGCCTCAGTCTTGACTCAGAGGACACTAATGAGATTAGACTTTGGAAGCAGATGGGTTGATTGTTCTAGAAAGAGCAAGGGAGGTAGAGCACAGTGGGAAATGCATTGGTTTTTGAACTTGACCATCTTGGGCTCAAACCCCAGCTCTCCTTAACATCTTTGGACCTTAGTTTTCGAATCTCTAAATTAAAGGAAGTAATCTCTAAATTAAAGGAGGTGCTATTGATGTGTTTAGCTCATAAATACTCACTGAGCACTTTCCATGTGCATTGGTCTGCACCACTGAGATGAACAAGGAAACATCCCTGCCCTCATTTGGCTTACATTTTAGCAGATGTAGAGTGCCTAGCATATCGCTTGGTGATTCATAAATAAGAGTCATTATTAAAGCAATTAAGTGAAAAGCTTCACATCACTATGAAGCTGGATACTATGACTGGAACAGGTGTCCAGCCAAAAATTGCCCACAAATTCTTCACAAAGCACCAAACGGTTAAACCTTGGGGCCCTGACGCTTGGGTCTCCTCTGCCAAGGACTTTCTTTGTCAAGATCATCACATGTCTGCCTCCTTATCACGCCGCATTCAGTCCCATGTCACCCCTCAAAGAGGAGACGCTGTCTAAGCCAACCCCTTCTGCCTGGTCCCAGGTCTCTATCACCCCACCTTGGTTAGCCCTCACCACAGTCTGATATTTCTGCCTTTTAAATGTGTTTTCTTGTTTCCTTATTCATGGTGCCATCCTCCATGAGAACGTAAGCTCCCAGAGCATAGGGACCCCCTGCCCTTTGTACCTAGACTAGGTCCTGGCACTTAAAATTTGCATGACCGAACATCAGTGCTATCAGCTACAATGAATAAACATGTTAAACTCAAGGGGTAAGTTGGGGATCCCATGAACAAAACACCCAAACTTTTGCTACCAGTGGCCAACGTGATGCATGGTTGGCAACGCCTACAGAGGCTGGATCCCAGCTTCTGGAAGGACAAATCACTCCATTTACTCTGAGACCCGCAAGCCTTGGAATCAAAGGTTTCAGATCACTGGACACCGCAGACCACAAAACCAGTGGGAGAATAGGAGTAGAACGGAGGTAAGATGCAATGAACCCAGGTCTGCTTGAGCAGGGAACTCCTCTGAGGAGGCAAGCATCGGAATTAGGAGAAATGAATCCATATGGTTTATTTAGCCTCCAAAAAGACTTCTGACAATATTTCAAATCCACAGCCATTAAGACACTGAGTCACGCTGGGACTGTGGAAACTAGCCTGACAACAAAAGGGGATCAATGAACCAACAAGAAATCTATTGAACGCGTACTATATACCTAACCTGCGTCAGGTGAGCTGCCATAAAGATCCGACAGAGTGCAACAAGAGGGAGCCCCAGTGGCTACACCAACATTGGGCTTCTTCGATAGTTTTCTAAATGATCTAAATAGAAGCATGCATGCAATTCTCCAGCTCTGCTGAGCAAAACAAACTCTTCAGGTTCATAAAATGTTGAGCTGATTGAATAAAGGGGCAGAAAGGGTTCACAATGCTACCTGATGCTCGGAAGAATAGCAAAGGAGTGGTTTTGTGAGTGCTGCACTGGCAGAAGCCCCTTGGGAGAGGCAAGCGAGAGGCTATGAAAGGCAAGGGCTTGCTCGGTCTCGGTTGTCACTGTACGCCCAGGTCTAGACCAGAGCTAGTACACAACAGACACTAATTGTGTGAAAAAGAGGAGGAAAGGCACTGGACAGCTAAGATGTGCCTTGCATTGACTTTCAAGACACTGGGGGTAGAGGCCTTGGATGACAGGAGGCAGAGCTAAAACTGTGCTCAGGGCCAGACTTATTTCTTCACTCCTGAGACCTGAGCAGACCACAGATTGTTTGTCGAGAACAACAGTCAACACCCCTGATTCTTGTGACAATGGGGAAGAAGTGGGACAGAGAGAGGAAAGTAGGTAACTTTCATCATGGACCAAATGGCCAACACGAGAAGCCTTTGTTCTATGAGAACATTTAGAAAATCTGGGCTCCCCTGCTTCCCTTGGCTTAGCAATGCAAGACCTGAACAGCAAAGGATTTTCTTTGTTGCATGATCTAAAATAAACATTTGACAAGTTTGATATCGCCGGGCTTTCATATTACACCACTTTGTCACGGGAGCTCAGTGGTGACACTGTTTGTGGTCTAATTTCTTAACTTCAAGGGGCTCCCTAGACAGAAACCTGAAACTTCACAACAGCATGAGGGAAGAAAAAGCAAAACTGTTTCATCAGAAATGGGCTTTTGAGGATCTCTGGCTCTGTCAATTGTTCTCCCTCCTAACGCCAAAACCAGGTGTTCACCGGGAGGAGGAGCCGTGGAAGACGTGGCAGGAGGCGGCAAGGATGTTTTAACCAGGACACCGGGCTGTGCCTCAGAGGGAAGACTCAATGTGGGAACTGAGCCAAATCGTCCTACCTGCCTAGGGGAAGGCCATGACGGGAAAGGTGTGGGTGTGGACCCTCAAACACAAGGGGGGGGGGCGGCTGTAGGAAGAGCACTCTGTCCATTCTAGAGCTATGTTGGCTGGTCCTACAGAAGGAAGAGAATAATTCAGGACTGCAATGGTCAGGCAGGAACGGAGCACTGTTAAATGACCCAGGTCGTCTCTCGGCGGACAAATCTAAAACACCGGAATCCAAATGACTTTCTTCAGGGTCACTCTTCTCGGGACTGGCCACTGGCTCTCACGCATCTGAGCTTCACTCACGCTTCTGCATTTGCATTCTAGCCTGCTCCCACCTAGAAGGTCCAACTCAACACCATTCCAGCCCCACCTTCAGGATCCAGCTCGGATTCCACACAAAAGGAGCCCTGCCTTTGGAGCAAGGCACATTTGGAATCTAATACCAGGTCCGTCCCGTAGGAGATGTGTGCCCTTGGGAAGCCACCGAACTCGCCGGAGCCAGTTTTCTCACCTCCAAAATGAAGCCAACAGGATCCATCTCACTGATTCACAGGGTTGTAGGGAGGTACCACAATGGGATTGTTAGAAAGGGAAATGGAGGCCAGACAGGTAGCAAATTGTAAATCAGCACCTTGAGGGGGGTGGCGGTTTGATTTAGTTGGATAAAATATGAAGGAGTAGCTATGGGTTTGCAGAGGGTCAGATGGTAAATTCAGAGGTCAGAGAAGGGATTGGCAGGGAGCTATCGTGTCACTGAGTGCCAGCCACCGCATAGGGCCCTGGGAGACGCAGAGGTGAACAAAAATGATAGGACCCATTCACTCATGAAGCTTCCAATTTAATGAAAAGGAATGGGCTTTGGAGCCAGGCCCAACTGGGAGTAAATTCCAGCTCAGCCATATTTTAGCAATTGGTCTTGGGCAAGTGATTCAACCTCACCAAAGCTATTTCCTTAGCTATAAAATGAGGTTAATATTAGCTACCTCACAGAGTTCTTGTAAAGATTAAGTAGGATACATATGTAAAGAGCCTTTCCTTATAGGAGAAGGAACTTAGGCAATAGACTTTCTGAATTTCCTTCTTACTGGGGTTTTCTGCCACGCCAGAAATGTCTGAGTTGTGCTTCCTCTAAAAGTCATAATAGATGATTTGTGGAAAACAGACACTAAGTGTATTTTTTTTCCATCTCTCTTTCTAAAAAATAATCGTTTACAAACTATTTCCCCTAAGTGTATTGTTTTGGATGAGCATCATGGCTCTTATACAATATTCTTGATTTCCTCCTGAAAAATAAAAGATCTAATGATTTGAATGCTTCCCCCGCCCCATGATCAACAGCAATGCTGATTTGTGTATGTTTCCACTAAATTATGTGCCATACGAGATAAAAGATTTGCTTTGAAAAACAGCCACTTCCAAAAATGAGAGTTTATCAATTCCAATCATTCTTATCCAAAATTAGTTGTCAAGTTTCAATGGCTGAAATGAATTTAACAACATAAATTCGGTACCACTACAGAATGACTAATACTACCTTGTCGAGCAGTCCTGAATTCACAGCCCTGTTGGGGTTCACCAACTACATCTAAAATATCAGCACTTCTGTGTGATAATTGAGCCTATTAACAACAGTTGACTGACATTAGATGTAGCCAAACTAAGCATCAATTAAAAAAATATGCTGGCTTCCCCCCCCCAAAAAAAATTAAGAAGCAGTTGTCACCCACTCACCAAAGGGAAATCAGAACCATTAATGTGGTGTTATGAAACCGAGTTATTCGACTAACAGACAGAAATATTTTTTCACTGCCACAAAAGCCAGCAAATACATTATGATGCTGTAGCAATACTGATATTCATAAAACCTCATTAGGCCAACTGGAAGTCAAACATTAGCCAATCATGCTCCTGATTCCTACTTACAGATCAAAGTTAAATACGGGGTTTAGCCAGTTAGAAACAAAATTGAATCTGAGATCCGCATCACTCTCATTAAGTAGCATTCTGTGAGGCTGTGTTTGAGACGAACGGCCCATTGGGAGCTATTCCCAAACCAACGAGAGAGCCTCCTACCCACGTCAGGCTTGAAATACCATGACTATTCATTTAAATAAACACATGCTCAAGCAGTCTGGATTTCCATCGTCCTGCCCTCCCTTTCCTTGGTCATTTCACCTTAGACTGGTTTGTTTCCAGCAAAATGAAAATCCTGTTCGAACCAAATAATTCTCATTTTCAAAATGGGCATCTCTGTTATCGTGCCCGTAGTACAAGAGGCAACTATCTTCTTTGCGTGTTTATGTCTCTCCTCTCTGCCATTAGCTCTTAATGAAAACAGAAAGACAAATAAACTGATTTAAACAGGTGGTAAGAGCAAGGTGAGCTCCATGCCCGGGAAAACAAAGTTGAGCCAGGCGGTGGTAAGCAGGGTCAGGCCGGCACCCAGTGCAGGAGCAAAATCTCAGTATGGTTGGTTGTGGGGACAGAGTAGGCGAGCCTTCCTCTGGATAAGACTGTGCTTTAAAATTCCAATAAGCAGCACAAACACAGCAGCACCAGCAAAATGTGTCTCCCTTCCTGCTGAGATGGTTCACTGCCTCTTCTAAATCATTTATAGCCCACAGCTGGGGGTTATTCCACAGGGTCGCCAGGCCAGGGAGCAATACCCAGACACTGACAGCTTTGAGCAGAGCCTCCCGTCCTCAAATTCTGACTGTATCTCCATGGCGCCATGTGTGCGTGTGTGTGCGTGTGTGTGTGTGTGTGTGTGTGTGTGTGTGTGTGTGCGCGCCATCTAGTTGGTTTACACAAGGGACACCAAACAGAAAGAGGTTGATTTGATTTCGTTGTCCCTTTCAAATTAGTTGCGTCGGAGAATCTGTTTTAAAATTACTGAGAGTTCTACCACATTACATACAATGTACGGCCTTCAGAGCTCACAGTGCACGGGGAAAGCATGATTTAGTCTTTGCTTTGCTCCTAGTGCACAGATTGGAGAGTAAATAAACCTGGCTACACGCATTGGCAGACCCAGAATTTCTATAAGGAGGAGGAGGATGGACAAGCAGGTTGGAATGGAGGACCCATCTCAGCGTGACATTGTTTATGGCAAGTGCACTGTTTCAATTTAGCCCATCCATTGGGTGTGGGAGGGGAGCTCACTGAGGGGAAAGGCTCGAAGTCCTTTCAAGCTACTCTAACACAACTACTGGGAGTGATTACAGTTATCTCTTGGTTGGTGCCTGACTTGCTTGACTCCTTTTGAAACCTCTTGAAACATGAAGGCATTTGAGGAAAAGGAAATATTTTAAGGAAAATATTAGAAACTTTGTTTCATAACACAAATTTCTAATGATAAATGTTGCAATAAATTCTACAGTTAAAAAATGATAATTTATTTTTCATTAAAGTAATAACTTAGGGGCACCTGGATGGTTCAGTTGGTTAAACGTCCTACTCTGGCTCAGGTCAGGATCTCACAGTTTGTGAGTTTGAGCCCCATGTCGGGCTTTGTGCTTACAGCTCAGAACCTGGAGCCTGCTTAGGATTCTGTGTCTCCCTCTTTCTCTGCTTCTCTCTCTCTCTCTCTCTCTCTCTCTCTCTCTCTCTCTCTCAAAAATAAATAAACATTAAAAAAAACCCTGAATGCTGGCATTTAGGATGCTGTACTAAATGTATGTTATTTGGTCAAACCAAAATTACAACAATGGCAAGCACAATATACGTAGAAGTTTTAGGATAATAAAAATAAAGCAAATCTTTACATAGAACATTTAATTTGCAAAACATTTTCAAATATATGAACTCCCTGGATCTTTGCTGCAACCCTACAAAAGAAGTGGGCAAGCTACCAGTGTCTCCATTTTCTACATCACAGACAAAACTGAGGCTCACAGACAAAATGGCTTGCTTGCATTCACACACACACACGCTTACACTTACTAGTGCATGCTAGTGCCCCAAGAGTAGCTTCAAATTCAGAGCCCCTTTTCCCGTATCACAAGTTCGTTCCTTTCAAAAAAGTGTTGAAGATAACATTTCTCTGGGTATAGAAGCAATAACATCTCAGTAATAATGAGCACTCCTAGCACGTTGTTTTTGGTTTCTAATCCCATTCTCCAACAAAAGAGACGGGGGCTCCTTGCAGAAGTGGCTGAATCTTGGACTGGGACAAGAAAGACACAAAGTAACCCTGGGGCATCCTGCAGCGCCAGAAAGTAATTAAGCGTGCACACACACACATGCACACAGACACGCACACAATGATGGAAGACAGTCAAAGGGACCCAATTGCCAGAGCTGAACAAGATGAATAACAGATCGCTGGATAATAACTTGCAGTATAAAATAAATATCCATGAGTCCATACAAGTAAATGATTTGAATAAATAAGTAATGAGAGAGAGGAGACACGTCCAAACATTTTCTGTACACATGCCTCCCTCTAAGAAGTGAAGTATAATTCCAACTTTTTAAGCGTGGCCTATGCATTGTGATTTTCTCCCAAAGAGCACAGTATGGAAAAGGGGGAGAAGAACTTTACAGGGGAGACACCTGCTATACACTCCTCAGAGGAACAAGGTCAACACCAACAGTAGTAAGTCATTCTGACAGTATGCACTCTCATATAATGTAATTAACCTCTGTCGTCTTCCTCCTCCAAACCTATAAGCCTAATATAATCCTGAGAAAAACATCAGAAAATCCCAGTGATGGGGCATTCGACAAAATGCTCTGACCAGTCCACCTCAAAACTGTCAAGGTCATCAAAAACAAGGAAAGTCTGAGAAACTGTCTTAGCCAAGAGGGACCTATGGGCACATGAAAACTAAATGGACTGTGGTATCCTGAGTAGGCTCGTGGGACGGAATAAGGATATTGGGTAAAAAATGAAAGAAATCTGGGGGCGCCTGGGTGGCGCAGTCGGTTAAGCGTCCGACTTC
>NW_024412376.1:149363558-149364133 GCF_014898765.1 Herpailurus yagouaroundi | reverse complement strand
GAAAGAAATCTAAATAAAGTATAGACTTTAGGTAACAGTAAAGTATCGATATTGGTTCATTGATTGTAACTGAGATACCGTACTAACATAATGTTAATAATAGGGAAAACAGGTGCAATGTATACGAAAACTCTATCTTTGCAGTTTTTCTGTAAATCTAAAACTGTTCTAAACTCAAGCGTTTATTGAATAAAAAAGATTAACCTCTCTGCACCAAAATCATACACGTGACACATAAACTCCACGATCAAAGGATGGACCTTAATTCAGAGTAAACAAGGAAACATAACTACGATTTCTATACATCGGCCCCCATGGTAGCCCAAATGTTTCAGCCACCTAAATGTTGGACAATGAATATTAAAAAATCATAAGATCGGGGCGCCTGGGTGGCGCAGTCGGTTAAGCGTCCGACTTCAGCCAGGTCACGATCTCGCGGTCCGTGAGTTCAAGCCCCGCGTCAGGCTCTGGGCTGATGGCTCAGAGCCTGGAGCCTGTTTCCGATTCTGTGTCTCCCTCTCTCTCTGCCCCTCCCCCGTTCATGCTCTGTCTCTCTCTGTCCCAAAAATAAAAAA
>NW_024412376.1:149353312-149363158 GCF_014898765.1 Herpailurus yagouaroundi | reverse complement strand
AAAAAAAAAATCATAAGATCATCTATAATCTATGGGCTAGCCTTCCTCACCATGGAGCAGACTAGCAACAGATCAGAAGCAACAGCTGCAAAAGAAACAAGGGAAGATTTAAAAGAAGGAGAAGGAGAAGGAGAAGGAGAAGGAGAAGGAGAAGGAGAAGGAGAAGGAGAAGGAGAAGGAGAAGGAGAAGGAGAAGGAGAAGGAGAAGGAGAAGGAGGAGGAGAAGGAGGAGAAGGAGGAGAAGGAGAAGAAGAAAAGTGTGGCATGTGGTAGCACCTGGGCTATCTGATTCTGGCCCCAACAATCCTCTACTGAGTGGTGGTGAAGGGTGAGAAATCAGTCAGTCACTCACAATTGGGGGAGTAAGAGGCAAAAGCCTCAGCTTAAGTGCGTCTGTACCCGGTGTGAAAGAGATCCTAAAATTGCAACTTTAAATGCCTTGGGTATTGACAGAGCAATCCATGTGGCAGCTAAGTGGACATTAATGTACTCTAAAGTACCTGTTGGAGCCTCACAAACTAAATTATTTTCCCTCCTACCTATCCACCAAGAGAGTATAATCTACTGAGGGGGAGAAAAAAAGAATTCTTGATTGTTAAATGGAGCTAAGTGGCAATGCCATGGCAGGGAGGGAGCCCAAGTTAGACTCTGGCCGGTGAAATGAGGTGTTGTGCTGAGGTCCTCAGAGGCTGCTTCACAAGCCCCACCTGCAACAAATGCCAGGGCGATATACCATCAGCTCATCGACAGAATGGAGGCTCTCTGGCTTGAATTTCATCCACTCAGACATCCTGCCTGTTTAGCACAGAAGAGCCATTTCCTATCTCCAAGAATTATGGTGCCATCTCGGTTTTGCAAGGGATCTGAAAAGCGATTGCATCCAGATGACTATTTGACACCTGGTCTATCATCATAGGATCCCTGCCAAGGGCTCTTTCAGCCTCTCCTTGGGACGAGGCCCTCATTACCTTTCAAGGCACGTTCCGAGGGTATCCTTGCCCCTGCTGGATCCCATTTCTCTGACATCATCTCCGACTCTAACTCCGCATACCCCAGCCACCTGACCTTCTCACTGTTGCTTGTACCTTCTAGACAAACTCCTGCCTCAGGGCCTTTGCACTTGCTTTTTCTCCTATGTGGAATGTACTTTTACCATATACTCACATGACTCGCTCCCTCACCTTTTTTCATGTCTTTGCCCAAATGTTGCCTTCTCTGTGAAGCTTTCCCGGACCATTTTGAATTGTCCCATTAACACATCCATCTCCAGTACTCTGCCCTCCTTTGCTGCTTAATTTTTCTCTATAGCATTTACGACCATCATTTATTTTTTTATTGTCTTATTTTCCCCTCTAGAGTATAGGCTCCATGAAGTCAGGGTTCTTTATTCACTGATGTACTCCCAGCACTCAGAACTGTGGCTGTCACATATCGCTCAATTCATACAAATTCATGAACAACTAAATTCTTCACTTTCAAACTTTCCATTTAATAAGCAAGTCATATTTATAGGAACGTTATATACCACCTCTCTAAAAAGTTAATTCATGATATGTGCCCATATGGCATTCCACTTTTACAACCTTATAAACTTTTCATTAACCTGTCTTTTTTAAGACTGGCTTTTGGTGTAGAAAATGCCATCACCCTACATATTAAACGTGATGATAATGACACAGGTTTCTTTTGTTTATTACTAGGTACTGGGTGGGAAATTCAAGATTCAAGTGAGATTCATTCCTCATTCATCTTTGTCTTCCTCTCCTCTGTACAAAGCCCAGCACACGGTTGTCCATTTATGTCCATCCAAAGACTTAGGCGTGAATTTTCAAAGCAGCATAGAAATCAAAACGTAGGATACATGCTAATGTCCATCAGCTAGTAAATGTAAAATCAGCCTGCGATGTGTCTATACACTGGAAAACCAATCAGCAATAAGAGCAAACGATCTGCTGACATGTACGGCAATGTGGATGAACCTTCAAAACATACGCTATCACAAACAGGCAAAAGTCACAAAGTAGATGATTACCTTACATAAAAAATACCCAAAAAAAAGCAAATCTATAGCGACATGATATAAAAGAGTATTTGCCTGGAGCGGAAGGAAGGGATGGGCAGTAACTACCAGTGGCCAGGAGGAATCTTTCTGGCAGGATAAAAAATATTCTAGATTTGAATTGTGGCAATGGTTGTACAATTATATAATTGACTAAGATTCACTGAATTGCACACTTAAAACAGATTAATTTTATTGAGTGTTAAGTATACTTCAATAAAGATATTCGAAAATGAGGGGAAAAAAGTGTCGAGGAGCCATCTAGAAGCTCTCTTACCACGGTGTTCTGAGTCAGTAGAGAGGACAGAAGCAAGAGGAAGAACAGCCTCCAAGAGCCACCCTCTACCGGGCAAAAACTACCACTTATTCGATCAAAAGGAAAAAAGGCTGATACTGAACCCAAGACTTCCCAAGATATATTACGTCATCGCAACAGAGCACTGAAAATAAAGTTTGAGGGTAGACTCTGCCCCTCTGGGTGTTTCCCAACTGGAAGGGCTGAGATGTTCAGATAAACTCCCCACTTAAGAACATTTTAATGTTGAGCTTCCAAAGAAGGAGAACAATTCATCCAGTGTTCATTCATTCATATTTCAAACCATTTATTGAGCACCTCCTTGTGCTCAACCTATAATGCAATCATCTGCTAGGTGTTCCTGACACTTCAGATGCATCAGATACAACGAAGTCCAGAATAGTGATACTGGCACCCAAAATTCATTCAGTAAGATCCAGATGAGAACCCTTCGTCTTTCTCCTGACAGCTGAGGTTCCTGGGATGATAGTGGAGGAGGCTCAGACCAGTCCACAAATCTATCTCCCTCCAGGATTCCAAGAGAAGGATTAAAGCCCTGGGATGTGCTCATGGGGCCGACCCTGAAAGAAGTGAGCGCCCGGGGTGTTTTATATGTAATTCCCTCCCTCCCTTGAAGGGCCGTCTGGGTTTCTGCTTCACTGTCAGTCTCTTTCTCTCAGGCAGACAGTTCATCCGTTGAAATCAATAGGTAGGAAATCAATAAAATGAAAACATGGCACTTTGCCCTTGCCGGTTTAGACTCTCTCCCTTCAATCCTGAAAACACCGCAGTGTTTCCTTTACATCACTCCCTTCGTGACTTAAAAGACTCTTCAGTTTTCACCATCTAACCATTTTCCTCAGCTCTGATGTGAAGTCGCTTTGTCATTTACCCACGGAAGGCAACCATCCCCGAACCCAGGAATCCTGTGCTCTGAATTCAGTCAACCACTACTTACCGCAGACTGCATTTTAGTAGCTTCCATCCACCCCGTCAGCCCAACGGAAGACTGTACATGGAAGTGAACGTGAGCAGATTGTGCTGTCAGCTCAGGGGTATCTCAGACAGCCTAGGACAGAGGGAACAGGTTCCCCATCCCTGGAGGAATTCAGACAGAGTTCACGATGCATCGCAAACATTGCTCAAGGGTTGGCCTAAATGACCATTAAATCCCCATCTAACTATGAGATTCTTTTACTACAAATGGAGGTGATAGATCCATATCATAAAAGCAAAATAGTAGCGCTCAGTATTGGACTGGACAAATAAGGCCCCGCCCCACAGAAATTCTGGAGAGAGGCCGATTGTCACAGGCCAGACTGAAGTCAAGGAAGTGGAGCCTGGCTGTATTATTAACAATGGGACCATAGCTGTACAAAGCAACTTAAGAAGTCCAAAACATCGGGATAAACTGTGAGAATAGCCACAGCAGGCGAGTTGAAAGTTTGAGGTCGGGACCGTGTTCCAGATTCACCTCTGCCACGGACGATGCTGGCTTAACAGCCTCGTGCAAGTTACATGACCTCTTCCCAAACATCAGTTTCCTCATCTGTAAAATGGGACTAAATCAAAGAGTTGTCATAAAGATTAAGTGGGATAAATCCGAAAAGCTGGGAAGTCCCTAGTGCATACGGAGCCTCCCGTATCTTGGGGCTCATTATTATTAATTCTTAATGCCATTCAAGCGTTTAATCTTCTAGATCATCAGCACGGAAAGAAACTGTCAAATGCCCCACGGATTGTGCTAGACGAGCGTGGCCCCAGACAAAATGCCAGGCTGGCTGACCGTGGATCTAATCCATGGGGCACCTGTTAGACACCTTGTGAAGATGCCTGGCTGAGCAGATGCCTCAGAAGATTCACTACCGCTTATGGGGAGAGCGTCTTAATGGCAGCTCTACCCCAGCAGACCAGGTGCATTAGAACCGCCTGCAGTGGGCTAGGTCAGCTCGGAGAGGGCTGTGCACCCATGTCACTCTGATTTCTGTCTCTTTGGGGAACCTTGTTTCTTGGGTTGATATTCATTTTAAGTTCAGAATATATCTGTGTGCCTTGCAACTTGAAATGATGCAAACGGAAAAAATTCGTTCTGTCAAAGAAAGGCAGCCAAGCCACTTGAGACGGTCACGACAGAGTCACAGGCCACATCTGCAAGTGCACCTGAATTGAGACACAGCAGACCATAATCGTCGGTTACATTGTTACTTGCAGAAATCAAGGGCCGCGTGAATGGGACAGATAACCAAATCATGTGCCTGATTCAGCCCTGCGAATGACAGAAAAACCATCCAATGAATCCTTCACAGCTTCTCTGTCTTCACTACCATTTTCCAACCGAGTCTGACCAATAGAATCCGCGGGCGTGCTTATTCAATGCAGGTTTCCAGGCCACTCTTCTGGAGAGTCTCAGTTAACGGGTCAGTAGGGAGGCCTGAGAATCTGGATTTGAACAAGCATCCCAGGAGATTCAGGGAGCAGGCAACTTTGGAGAATACTTGTCTTAGGACCAAACCATTTATCATTGGTTTGGTTTCTTTTCTTTTTTTTTTTTTTTAACGTTTATTTATTTTGGAGAGGGGGAGAGGGGGAGGGAGGAGGGGTGGGACAGAGGATCTGAAGCAGACTCTGAGCTGACAGCACAGAGCCTGATGAGGGACTCGAACTCACGAACCGTCAGATCATGACCTGAGCTGAAGTCGGATGCCTAACTGACTGAGCCACCCGGGTGCTCCGGTTTGATTTCTTAATAGACACTCACTGGGGGCCTGGGATATGCCAGAACCTTCTTACAATGATGCCCATGAGTCACGCCTGTCCATCCTCCCAATTTCGGTGTGACGTCCTCAAGGGGGTAACAGACAGACCTGAAGCTCAGTGCGGTTAAGTGAGCGGCTCCGTAAGTGTTAAAGCAGGGGTTCCAACGCGGTCTTATGACTGCCACCAGAGCCTTTTTCCATGAGCTCACGGTTGCCGCAGTCATTTAAATCACTCCTCTATCAACAACTGCAAGACCGATGATCCAGGCAGCTGGACGGGACTAGTCATGGGATCTTCCCAGACTAATTCTGACATGTCTTTCATAGAAGCAAACAGAAGCTGCATTCCCAATGGGATGTCACTGGCCGCAAATGGCACCCTGCCCAATTCACGGCCTCTTCAGACATCCTGTGAAAATGCCCTAAGAATGCTCTCACACGGTGTTTATTCTCTCTGGTAATACTAACTACACACGTCGTCTCCCCGGAATCCGGGAGCTCGGGGCCTATGTATAAGTTTATAAAAGCACCTACTGCCTCCACACGGTTCCCTACAGAGGCCTCACTATATATGTCATTAGCTCACAAGCTTCACCGTTGGGTAAAAATGCCATTAGAAAACGTATCATTTTCCCAATAGACTGAAATGGATCCCAAGGAGCTATTCGAGTCTATCAGGTAATTATGGGGGAAACCCTGTATTATTTACTGGAGAAAATGGAACGCTGCCCTGGGAGAAATGAAGGTCCATCCCTGCGCTCCGTGATAAAGAGATGATCCCGTTTTGTGATAACAACGATTGAGATTACTGTGATTTCTGGGACTTTTTAAAAATCTTTTTGTCGCTTTTCTTTTATTTTATATATAGCGAGTGGCTCCAAGCCAACCGTAAATAATGAAATATCTAAAAAATTCATTGTAATCCCATTCAGAGCTTTATTTAGCAGAAGGGAGTGCAAAATCCTCCGAAATCTCATTTGTTTCACGACTACGGTAATGACCATTTAAACAGGCAGCATATGGCATCCTCTCATCTCACGGGGCCTTTCGAAGCTTAGAAGCCATGGGCACAGAGTCAATTGACCCCTCCTCAAATGCAACCGCTCTGGGGATTCCAACAGGAAACACGGTGAATAACAAGGACTTACCCTTTCACTCTAGCTATCCCAAGTCTTGAGGATCGCCGGGCTGGGCCTCTGCCTCCTCCCCAGAAAGTCACTCTTCAGCACCTTGGGCTGGAGTATTCCTGTAGCCCCAGGACCTACCACAGCTCCTGGTACCGTGAGGACACGCGATAAGCATGCGTCGTGTCAAAGTGCCCTTCTTCCAGCTCTAACATCCTAGAACTCAGCCACCACTAGCCACTGCTTTGTCCCAGTACCTACAACAGTGCTGACACAGAACCAAATTATCTTTTGAGCCCGTGGGTGTTTTGTTTTGTTTTGTTTTTCTTCCTCTTGCAACATGACTCAATGGCTTGGTCACATGGCCTTTACTTCTTGAGCCTCCATCATCTTCCATGGCCCTGGCAGACAATGGAAGAAGTGTAACAAGGGGAGGGGAGTGGGAGCACAGCGCGACAATCGTCCTTGAGTAGAGAGAATGGCAAAGGAAGGCAATGAGATGCTGCTCAAAGGCAGAAGAGGCCCCAGAAAATTATAATAGGAAAAGATCATGAGGAGCTGGGGAATAGCCAAAAACAGAAGACAGAATCTATTTAGCCGCTTAAAAATGTATTTCCTGAATATGTGGAGTGTGCAAATCCCTGTGCTAGGCACAACTCCCGTGAGACAGGAAGAAGAGCTGTTACTTCTTAGCCAAGGACCCATAACACTCCTGGTTGCCCACTTCCTCAGAGAAGCATGACCCCAGACCAGGAAAACAATAATGATAATGAACAATAAGGATAATGCCAAGTCAAAGAACCACACAGAAGAGATAGACCTGGGGATAGGAGGGCAGAGCCAAGGAAGAAAGTTCCAGAGCAGAGGACAGTAAGCCACATACCTCACATCCCTGGTGTGAGGCTAATTTGCTCCACTGCACACATTCTTCACAGGATTCATGGTCTTTGGAAATGGGTCTTAACGCTCAACTTCGAGGACCCCCTGCTGCCTCAGCATCAGATGCAAAGCCCCTATAGAGGGTTTGGGCAGTGTCTCCAAGCCTGAAGAACTCGTAGCCTTCCTTGTGCCTCGTAGACACCAGGCACGCTGAGAGCCACCAAGCACACAAAACACAGTCACTCATCCTCCAGGAGTTGGCCATCTAAAGAAGGGGACCCACAGGCAAACGGGCCACTTAAATATCTGTGATGGGATGTCTCAGGAGAGAAGTATGTAATGGGTGAACTGTCACTTATATGCCACAATACAGATTCCACTTCCAGGAAATCATCTATAATTCTGAAGGTTACCTTGTAAGAGGACTGACTTCTCTGTATGTCGTATACAGATCATCTTAGAGAAGCATACTCCTGCACACAGCGTGGAGTACAACGGCAGAACCGGAAACACCCTTAGCAGGATGTAGTCTTGTCTCTTTCATCAACCATATGCTATTTTGGTTACAAAACGGCCTTTGAGAGTATTTCGTGAGTGAGGTAGGACTGTTCTCCATGAACCACCATCATTCATTCATTCATTTATTTTTAACTGAAATGCACCTGTCATTCACTAGGTTCTCTCGTTGGAAGTCTAAGCAGGATGGCATCAAAAGGTCGGAGAAGTGTCAGAAAATAGCCTCATAAAGCACCTGAGATTCACTGTAACATACATTGGCTTTCATGCTACCTATTTGCGACTCACTGAGATTTTAGTAAAATTCAACCCGTGCCTTCCAGGGCCATATAATCTAGGGCCAGAAACAGGAAGCAAAGACACCCTTTCACTACCCAGGTGTATATACCGAGGTGTCTACATTTTAAAACAACGCCCATAATGAGTAAGAGCCACAAGTTCTAAATCACACGCTGCTACTAGCATATCGCATTCTATTAGCATCACTCAAATAACATCATAAACATGTGAGGCTGTGCAGCAGAAAAAAGGAACCAGTAAATGTACCAAGTGGTCTCTTAGAAGAGCTAACGGTTAACGTTAGACTAACGGCTAACGGTTTTAAGATCTTTATTATTATTCTTTTTAATCTGACTCTGTACAACATCACAGCATGCTCGACAATTTTACTTGAAGCAGTTAACTGTGGGAGGAAAAAAAGTTGAATATTTCTTGGAAAAGATTGTCCATTTCTACCTGCTAATGCACAATCTAAAATGACCATTTATATGCACAACCATTTACCTGATGCATAATACTTAACTCGAAAATGATCACTAAGAGGTATTGTCAGAGCCAGCATTTGAGCACAGGGTTTTGGTGCAAATGCTAAAGCATTTCTACAGATAATGAAGCACTCAACAAAGTGCCCTTTGTTAGACAATAAAAATAAATGATTTCAAAAGCCATCAACCGGTGATGAACAAATACATTTTATAGGAGAGCAGTTGGAGATCTTTTGAGTAAGCCCATAGTCACTACAATGTGTTTGTGTTGCCTTTTGTTTTTGTTTCTTTTCTAATCACAACCTACTCGGTATTCTCCACCTACAGCTTATCTTCAATTTTTTTATTAATAATAAAAAGAGCCACTGCCATTTATGGAATCCTTCTTTGTGCCAGGACTGGGCTAAGCAGCTTGCGGTTTTCATCATCCTGACTCTTCACGTCTCTTTATGAGGCAAGTTCTATTTCGACGTCCTGTGCTACAGAGGAATTTGTGCAACGTAAGCACAAAATCACATCTTTTTCAAGGGACTTTGTAGCTTGCAAAGTGTTTTGACATAGTTGGTCTGATTTGTGTGGCCTGGCTGCAAGTCTGAGAGGTTAGCACATTATCTCTTTTTTAGACACAAGGATACCATGACCTACAGAACTGAAGTGACTTGTCCAAGGTGATATGTTTGCCAAATGGTTGTAACAGACTGCAAAAATAGCAAAAACGAACGAGCAAAAAAACTGGCCACAGTGCTTCCCTTCCCTGTAACCACTCCCCTCTGCAATGTAACTCTGTGGCCCCCCTCATCAAGAGGTAGGAGTTCTTGCCCCCTGAATCTGAACCAGCCTCGGGACATGCTTTGACCAATCCAGTGTGTTAGAAGCAGTAACGTACTAGTTCTCTGGCTCAAAAGATCTTGCACTCTCTGTGTTCTTTCTGCCAAGAGAAAAAGCCCATGTTAGCCTAATGGATGCTGAGAGACATGTGGCCTGGTCACTCTCATGGACCCAGGTGACAGCCTGCAAGCCCCAAATCAAAGCTACCTCCAACCATCAGCTCACTGTAAATATATGTATGAACCCAGATGACACAAGCCCAAACTACAGAACCACAGAATTGTGAGCTACATAAATGAATGAATGAATGAATGAATGAATGAATGAATAAGTGGTTATTTTAACCACTAAATCTTGGAGCAATTTGTTACACGGCAAGAGCTGACTGACACAGTGACATTGCTGAAAAGAGTTCCAGAAGCCACTGCTATTTCAACAGGTATGTTCTTCTGTTAGTTATCGAAAAGCTAGACTACTTTGTAATTAAAAAATAAATGTTGGGGATGAAAGTGTTCAAGTAACACTAAAAGATGAACACATGGAATTAATTGCTTTAAACAATGAGTAGGGTCAATTATTCCTGTGTGTGTGTGTGTGTGTGTGTGTGTGTGTGTGTGTGTGTGTG
>NW_024412376.1:149330085-149353302 GCF_014898765.1 Herpailurus yagouaroundi | reverse complement strand
TGTGTGTGTGTGTGTGTGTGTGTGTGTGTGTGTGTGTGTGTGTGATTCGTTACCAGATCCTACCCACCATTCTACCAAGAAACAATCTCTGTCTAGAATTTACCATCATTATTGCCTTACTTACTCACTTGAATGACTGCATCCACTGTGACTACATGCACAATTTGAGCTCTGAAAATATAATGAGCATGAAAAACTTTTAGTGGCATTTACATACACACCATTTTGTTTTTAATTAACATTGCATTAGCCCAATACTCTCCAAACCTTATTCATTTACATATCACTTTCACAATCTTTGCTAATCTGCAAACTACCTGTATTGCTATTTACTGCATATTTTTCTTTAAATGAAATTCAAATTGACTCACATTTTTTACTTTGCCTAATCTTAAGCGATAATACGCGTGAGATGACGTTTTATAAACTAATTATATATTTTTCTACCTGACTGTTAAAATAAAAATGCGTATATTCAGCTGTGTACCACCTAAAAGCACCTTGCTTGCTATATTCTGAGAAACGTTGCATTACCCATATTTAACTAACTTCAAGTCTTTACCTTCGAATACCAGCTATAAGAGAAAAATAACTTACAAGGCTTTCATAGGCCAAAGGGAACTCTGATGGAGATGACAATTCCATGGGTGACTTACTTGAGCAACACCCTGCCATCTAAACAACATACACAGGTATTCTAGCCCTTGGCCCAACAAGCAGACCCTACTTCCATGATCCCAACTGAGCTTCTGGCTCTTTTCGGCACTCATGATCTGAACAGGCGATGTGAGGTAGGACAAGGTAAATATCACCAGGTCCTCAGGTGGCTCTGAGACCGTGGAACCGTTCACGTTCATCCGTGGGAACTGGAAGAGGAAGTGCAGAAGCTGTTGGATTGTTCCCAATGCTCCACACCCTTTCTTGATACATTTGATCCTCAACAGAAGCTCTTAAGTAAAAGCATTTAAAGCCACCATTTCTGGGGCGCCTGAGTGGCTCAGTCAGTTGAGCATCTGACTTCAGCTCAGGTCATGATCTGACGGTTTGAGAGCCCGAGCCCCACATTGAGCTCACTGCTGTCAGTGCAGAACCCACTTTGGATCCTCTGTTCCCCTTGCTCTCTGCCCTTCACCCGCTTGTGCTCTCTCTCTCAACATAAATAAGTAAACTTTAAAAAAAGTAAACAAAGCTACCGTTTCTGTGTCATTCACAAAAATCAAGACTCAAAAAAAGACCTCTCTGGGACAAAGGAGATGCCGGTGCCTCATCCAAGTAGATAGCTTCTGGTCCACAATAAGCCAGCTTCCACCCTTGGGAACCTATTTTTGCCCCTTGGATTGCTGCTGACAAACAATATCAAGGAAATGCCATAAAGGCAATAAATCTTAATCAAAACATGGGATAAAATGCTCCATGGTTTCTTTGAAAATAGGATTGTAGACTTAAGTGAATTACCAATAGCCAAAAGTCACTATAACCAAGAAGTATGGACTAATGGATTAGTTTCTACAAGAGCGATCATAGGGTATTTGTTAGAGTGAAAACCACAGGTTCAAATCCCCTCACATGCGCTAAGTACTTAATTAACACTGGCTATTACTATTGTCGGTAAGGCTGATCGTTTCTTTTTTATGTCAATACAGGACGTTCGACTTTGGGTGCCACGGGCTTTATCCGGCTCCACATGTTTGCCAGGCCCTGGAAGGAATGTGTATAAATCATGCTGATACACTATGCGTGGGTATATGAAGATAGAAAGAGCTCACACAATAGATGTCAGAATGAAAGTTCCAAGATACCTTGACAAGCAGAACATGAGGCACACAGACAAGAAAACTCAATTGAACAAGGATAAAAGTGGGGTGTCTGGGTAGCTCTGTTGGTTAAGCATCTGATACTTGATTTCGGCTCAGGTCATCATCTCAGGATTGTGAGACTGAGCCCCACACCAGGCTCTGCGCTGGGAGCAGAGCCTGCTGGGAATTCTCCGTCTCCTTCTTGCTCTCTGCCTCTCCTCCCCTGCTCCTACACTTCCTCTTTCACTTTCTCTCTGTCAAAAAAAAAAAAGGATAAGAGCAAAGTCCTCCATGGTCAACTACAACCATGTACAGAAAACCTTACTTCATGAAGTCCAGTTGGCCAGTAGCTAACGTGCTCTACACGACCGAAACAGAAATGAAAACGCCATGGAAATCTCACCCCGAGAAAACAACCCGGAGACCCATTTTCCAGGGAAGGAACATTTCCCCAGCCCTCGGGGCTGACAAGATCACATCTAATATACGGTGCTCAGCTCTTGGTACCACGTTTTAAGAGAAATAATATGAATGGGAGGCTGCAGAAAGTATCGGAACCAAGTCACCTAAGACATGGCCAACTGTCTTAGGAATATCCCCGCTGGGCAAGAGAACCAAAGTGATCAACTGACACCTAGGAGCACCTAATCTGTGCCGGGCTGTCCTGGGCACCAGGCGTCACACGGCGGACAAGACAGACAGTGCCTCTGCCCTCAGTAACTCACACCCCAGTGAGGATAGTCACGCAATACACATGTAATCAAACAAAGAGCATCTGTGGCCTCAGGCCCTCAGAAGTGCTCCAAGGAAGATAAAACCGTTTATGCAATGCCTTTCTGAGGACATGACTCCAAATGGAAAGATAGGAAGAATACCAGATGGAAATAAGGATAACATGATATGCTAGCTGTAAAGCATTTATCAAAGTGCCTGGCACACGGTAAAAGACTCAGTAGCTGGTGGCAGTAACACCACCACGAGCAAATATTTCTACAGCACTTACTGAGGTGCCAGACTCTGCTGCAGGCACTTTGCATATATTAAGTCCTCTGTCAGGTAGGAATTCTTTCTACCCCATTTTGCAGAGGATGACACTAAGGCACCGGGTGCTTAGTAAGTTGCCTGTGATCACGAGAGTGACCGGCTAGTGGTTGAGATCCAAGCTCTGGATCAGGCAGCCTGGCTCCAAAGCCTAGACTCTCGGCTATCATGCCTTCCAAATACTGAAGGATCATCTCATCAAAAGGGAGCGTCTACGCTCCGAGGTAGACCAGAAGACAGGAATAAAACAAAGTTAGGAAGTGCCTTCAAAGAATATCAATCAACACGTGGTCCCTGGACACTTGGCACGTTTTCAGCCCCCTGCTAGGCACGAGATTGTGGTGAGAGCCACAGGTTTATATTCAGAGCGGGCTTGCAGCAAATGAGGCAGCGTTCCTGTGATATAAAATAATCCTACGGTGGGCATGGTTTTCGCTCCTCACTCTGCCCTTTCCTTCTCCCTTCAGTGACCTTGTTACCTGTATCAGGAACATTCGATCTTGAAAAGAATCTGCTTGTGATAAAAGAAAAAAATGCAAGATGCGACCTAGTGCTTTGCCCGCCAGAGATGTTTTCTTTAATAAAATGCAACCGGAGTCTAGTTTTCTGGGAAATAATCAGTTTCCAAGTTGAAGGAAAGATGCAAAACTCCACGTACATAAGGCCTGGTGTGAAAAACCCTTGCTTACTTACACACACAAAAACAAAAACAAAACAACAACACTTGCTGGATCTTCCTTTGCTGCATTCCTAAAAAAAAAAAAAAAAAAAACACACTTCCTTGGGATCTCACGTCCAACTTTCTTATTCGCACGTCTGCCCTCCAACATCATCAGATGCAGTGTGATGCTGGAAAGGTATTGTGGAGCTACCTGGAATTGGTGATACAAAAATTCTAGGACACCATTGAACTATAACAACAACAACAGTAATAGTAGCTAACAATTATTGGACATAATAATGCGTTTGGCACTGTTCTAAGTGTTTCACCCAGAGTTCCATACTTTTATTATCTCAGTTTGGAAATTAGAAAGCTGACTTCTTAAGGGGAGTATGTAAAGTTACTGGAGGAAAAAAAAGAATATTCTATTTTCTGGTGAGACAACAGATGGTCCAATGGCAAGCACTGAGCTACATTTTTCCTTCCTACCTCCATGTGTCTTAAAGAACTCGGAAACTAACACTGAGGAGGTGTCTGAGAAATTAATCAACCAACCCTTAGCAGGTGCTTAATCCATCCCTGGTATTGTGGGAGGTACCTTTGTTTTGCAACAAGCAATCCAATCATGTCGCCAAGGACAAAAATGGTGCCTCCCTAGGACCAAGCGGAGTGTCTTGCACATAGTAGATGTTCAATAAATATCTGCCGATTGATTAGTTTCCTCCTCTGTGCCCAGCCTCAGCCTGGAGCACATGAAAGTGAAGATTCTGTTCTTGGTGTTGGTGATGCTCTTTTCTTTTCATCTGCCACCTCTTTTTTGTCCTCCAGAGCCTACGTGAAATTCTACTGGGCTCAAGATACATCGGAGGGGGTGCTGAATCCTCATGCTATTCAGAGATAGCCCAGCTAAAATCATTTTCTGGGGTCAAGAAATAGCTTTTCCCAGAAGAGAAAAACAAAGGGATGAGGTGAGGGTGCTGAAAAAAAAAGGCAGAAGACGAAAAATCAAAATGGAGAAAAGGAGACAGGAATAGGAAACAGAGAATCAGAGACAGAAGAGCTATGGACCATTCTTAGCCTCAACCCGGTGATACAGTGAGCTTCTTGAAAGGCACTGTTCTCTGAGAAGAGGATTTTGTTCACAGTCTAACAGGTGTGGAGGCTTAATTATTATTTTAACAGTGTGTTCGAGAAAAGTACAGACACTGATCTATACAATTACTCTCCTCAAACACAGACATTTGCCTCTGTTTTCACACATATAAAATGAAATCATCAGATGTACCAAATGTTGACATTTTCCCTCATGAAATACCAGATATTTCCTGAAACTTGGCTAATTATGTCCTTCACCACCCTCCACAAAAAAAAAAATTTAAAAAAAAACCTCAGCCTGTCACAATGTAATTCCGAAATCATTAAAATTCTTAAGTCATATACCTGAGACCAAGAGACACCGAGAGGTAGATGATTGTCTTGTCTTAAAACTGAAGACTAAATCAGGTTGATATTTACAAGCAAACCTTGGGATTCTCCACAAGAGCGAAGATGAGCACGTCTCCAGAACCTTAGAAATGCACCTCTATGACATTGTGGTATTTTGTATCCATACGATCAACACGTAGCCCCCGGTCCCTCTCAAAGGTGGTGACACTGGCATTGTACTTCTCCCCTCACCAGACCAACAAGTGAGTTAGAACAGCTGCCAACTTTCGGTTTAAAGATTAGGCTCTTTGTATGGGTGATTTATTGCATGTTTATAGCTGGAGAAAACAGATTTTTTTTTTTTTAGTTGAGAATATTGCTTTCTTTCCGGGCTTCAAGATTTGTACCTTTCTCCTCTCCTTTAAAGCAGCAAAAGCATTATATGTAGGAGGAATCTCCCTGGACCAGATTCTGTTTACAGATATTTGGGGGAGGAAGGGGAAAAACAGGAAAAAAATTCTTAAACTAATCTTCAGTTACTCATGTACAGCAAGTTCAATTTGAATGTTCATGAATTCGTGGCAGGTTGATACCTCTGATGAACTTGTCAATTATCAGCCGGTGCACAGATTGCAGACTTTAGCCCCATATGAGGTGGAAGGAGGGTCGGGGATGGAGGGGGGCAGGGAGGGCTGGTGAGGGAGAGCAAGAGAGGGATGAGAGAGACACGTTAATAGAGGCAACGAGACAGAAGCACACACATTGCCAAATGCCCCAGGATACAAAGAGGACCCTTCTATGAAACCATTCAGTTAGTCGAGCCACCTCTGAATAAGTATGTGGGCTTCAAGTGATGCCACCTGTCGCCAACCACAGCTGTGGCTCCTGAGGCAGGATCCCCCCCCCCCCCAGTTATTAAGAGTGTGGGTGCTTCTGGATCAAACCACCCACATTCAGATCCATAATTTGCCACACACTCATGCTACATATGACCTGAGCAGTTTGATCACACTCTCCACATCTCTGTGCCCTCAATCTCTATCAATGAAGCCCACCTCATGGGGTTGTCAGAATGACCGGATGCAGGGAAAGGGTTTAGAACAGTGACTGGCCCGCGGTAAGGAAAGACTCAATAAACATCCACTCCTGCTATACCTAATTATCACATGACAGTCTCTGAAGGAAGGTTGCAAAGAGGTTGATATCCCATTGAAGCCACATCAAGCATGTGCTTCTTTGCATGGGGGCATCGTGATTGTTCTATTGGTCACCAGTAGTGATCGTCAGTGCCACTGGTCACCAGAACCATGGTGGGACCACCAAGGAAGGATAGCAGCTAACTACCAGCAAAAAACCAGACAAACAAAAAAATATGGGTACTTGCTATGACCACCGAGGCTGCTCCTGCGTGTGCAGCCAGAGGTATTTTACAGATGAGCATCCATTTGCAAAAAAACTCAATGTGCCTTTTCTTTAAATACACCTGTTTATTCATTGCCAAACATGGCACCCCCAAAGACAGGACCATCAACCGCAGCTCCCACTACATCTCTAGGGACTTTGGGGTTTTAGAGCAATAAAATGCCGTGAATACTAGGTTTTCTTTGCCTATGCATCTTAAGATGGTGTCATTTGTCCTCTGCAAATGGCCTCGTTGACCCGATGATGACAATGACGCTGATGATGACGATGGCAGGGGTGACGTAGTGATGATGGTTCGCATTTACTGAGCACTCTCCCTGAGCTGGCATTTGTCTAAGTGCTTTACCCAGATTTGCTCTTTCCTCACAACCTCTCTAGGAGATGAGCTACCTTTCTTATGCCCATTTATACAGATGAGGAAACCGAGGTGCTGATAAGGTAGGTACTTTGCCCATAGTCACACAGCTAGTGACTCCAGAATCTCCGCTACGACATCATAACAGGTTACCCCTAAAACGGTCTAGTAGAAAAACCATTGGTTTGGAATTCAGGAAAACCAGTTGCGGGTCCTGGTTCTACCCAACTAGCTTTTGGTCCGTGTAACCGTACCTGGTTTAAGTTGCTTCACACCTTTAGTTTTAATGTCCTCCTCTAAGAAGGAGAAGCTTTCACATCAGTTGTCCGCTAAGGTCTCATCCAGATCAACAATTGTATGATTCACTCATTCATCTAGTAACTAGTAATTGTGGATTAAGCATCTACTATGTTGTAGACACCATATGGGTCCTTATCCAACAGGTGTGAAAAACAAATAGATGCGTTTCCTGCCTTTCTGGAGCTCATAGTCTAGAGAGGAGATAATGTTAAGCACACAAGTAAATACGTAATCACAAATATGTATATATGCCCTAAAGGACAAGTACCAGGGTCCATGAAAGAGAAAGACATAAATGACCCAATCTAAGCCAGGGGATTTTTTGAGGATATGCTATTTAAAGTAAGGACTGTAGGATAGGTAGGAGTTGGTTAGTTAAAGTGTGCAGGAAAGCTATTCCAGGTTGAGAGATAAACACATGCAAAGGGCTGAGGTGAAGAATATGGAATATTCTGGGAACTGAGAAAAGGCAATGTAGCTAGGACACAATGAGTTGGGGAAAAAGTGATACCAGACAGAAGCCATGAGGCAGGCAAGAACCAGACCACTAGTGTCTGTGCCCATCCGTGTCCTGTATCCTCAGGCTACCAGAGAATTCTACTAATCATCATAGTAAAGAATCCTTTCCGCTCCCCATCTCAAAGGAAATCAAGCTTGCCCCAAGGAAACAATAAGGATAAGGAAAAGGTACCAACTCTTAAGAAAGCCCCAAGCCCCATTAGTGCTTTAACAACATTTATCTACATCATTCTTTTCACCAACAGGGACAGTCCTGGGGAAAATGGCTGCCTGGATAATTCGAGTAAAGTCTCCAATAATGCTTCAAAACTGACCTGAATGGTTCCAATAGCTTCTGGGATTCTCCATTTCACTTCACAAATGTAGACAGAACTCTAAACCCATCAAGACGTTCTGACGCACCCCCTGAGAAAGCCCCAGCTAAGTGCTTTAGCCCATCCTCTGGTAAGACTATGAAATTTGAAGCCTTTGGCAATTGTCTTTTTCAGACTTCCAGGTCCTTCTAACGTCACATCTTCCAGAAAGTCTTCTCTAATCACGCTTGCTCTACATGGGAACTCACTCATCTGACTAGCTGTAGTTCTTATATCATACCTGCATAGATGGTTATCTTATTCTCACTTGCATTTACCATTTGTTCACTGGTGGTAAGCACCCTGAGAACAGAGGCTGACTTAGTCAAAGGTCTCCTTGCTGGCACCTGACATTGTAGCTGGCACAAAGGACCCTCACTTTGCATACATTATAGTTCATGGATTTAATCATGGGCAGCCCTAACTCTCTTTCACTGCCTAGTATGCTCCACAGTGTCCCAACCACACTGCCCTGGGCTCCTCAGCAAAGGATGTCACCCAGCAGCACTCTGTCTTCAACCATTTCCCAGCAGCCTCATCCCAAACACGCCTGTTCTATATCCCATCTCTGCCCAACCTGCTACTTCCTGCTAGGTTACAAAGGATGCGAATTGGTTGGTCCAATAAACAAAGCCTTGCTAACGTGGTACCTAGGTAAGGAGGTTCCCTCCCAAGTAGCTTCATAACATAAGCCCATCAGAATGTCCAGAGTTACAAAGGACTTAGAAGAATTCTAAACCCCTGGCCAGTAGTCCTCTGCTGCAGGACCATCTTTGGTTAAAATCACATTGGGTGGCTACCAACTCCACTGACTGATTACTTACTGACCTGTAAGTAATCTCATGAAAATAATAAAAATAACTACCTCCATTATTTTTTGAACCCCGACTGACTCCCAGGTGCTAATCCTCTCCAAGTTCTGTAAATTAGGTCCTATTAGCCTCGCGTTACAGAGGGGAAAAGAGACTCAAAGAGGTGGCGTGACTTCCGCGTGTTATGCAGGTGAAAGCCAGAGGCAGGACTCAGGAGCAAGTCTCCACAGCTTGGGCTGTTGCTACTCTACCACCTAATCTCTCTAGAAACAAAGGAATCTGACAGCCAGTGGCCAGCCCTCACTCTCTTCAAGCTCAGCATATTTCCCACCGCTGGTAGAGAGTCATCAACAGCTGCGACACCCTCAAGAGAGAGATCAGTCTGACTTTCATCAGAGAAAGAGTTTCCAAATAAAGAGAGCAAAAGGATCCTACATGGTTCCCAAACACTTCCCCCCTTCTGTCAAACGGAGCAGGACAATGATCCCCAGGTTCCTTGAGACGACCGTAGCCCCCAGCTGCTAGGTGAAGACAGCAATGGCCCCACACTTGTGTTCATGGTGGATAACAGGCAAGGCTCCACAGTTCTCGGCGCAAAGCCATGACACTGACAAGGCATGCAAGTCACATGATTCTGCGTCATGAAGAACTTAACTATATGAGTTCTTTGAGCAGAAGTTACACCTCATCTAAATGGGGTCAACATTGGCCTGAACATGAATGACGGCAAGGAAAACAAAACCCAGTAGACACCAGGTGCTGAGCTAGGCATTTTACAGGTCTTATCTCCGACCCACCTTCAGAGGGAAGTATTAACGACAGTCCCACTGTGCAGAAAAGTAAACTGAGGCTCAGGGAGGTGACTTACAAAGGTTTACAGGGCTAGCAAGTGGCAGATTTTGGACCCATGCCCGGGTCTATCTCACTCCCAGGCTGATGCTTTTTCCATTATACGATAATGTCTCGCCTTTGCATGCTTTCTGAACTCTATTTGTTGTGATTTTCAGCTGCCTGGATGGATTGCACACTTGGAAGTCCACCAAAAGCAGATACTACATCTTTAGCAATTCACGTAAACGCTAGGCCAAATTCCAACCATCTTTTTAACAAGAGAACCCTCCAGCCTGAGTAATGGGACTTAGAAAAAAAGAAAAAGGAGAAAGGCAAAAAGTAATTCTCCCTCGCAGAGGAGGCCTGTGTGATTTGGAGGGTGTGGGTGGCCAAAGCTGGCACAAATATAATCACAGCCCATCATGGGAACAATGAGGCTATCACTCCAACTTCTGAAGAATGCCATTCATTCATTCAACAATTATTTTTGAGGGGCGCCTGGGTGGCGCAGTCGGTTAAGCGCCCGACTTCAGCCAGGTCACAATCTCGCACTCCGTGAGTTCGAGCCCCGCGTCAGGCTCTGGGCTGATGGCTCAGAGCCTGGAGCCTGTTTCCGATTCTGTGTCTCCCTCTCTCTCTGCCCCTCCCCCGTTCATGCTATGTCTCTCTCTGTCCCAAAAAAAAAAAAAAAAAAAAAAAAAAAAAAACGTTGAAAAAAAAAACAATTATTTTTGAGTGCCTCATTTGAACATAGCAAGGCACTGTGGGAGTGGCAAAGAGGCAAAAAGCTTAGCCCAGCCCATAGGGAATACCCCACGTTCCCATTCAGAGTTCTCAGAGAGAGACAGAACTGGACAATCACACCAAGGAGTACTAGATTTTTCAAACACCGCTAACGTGACCTTATGGACACCCAAATGGACAAGTTCCTTCCTGTTTCTAAGCTCATGTGTTTGGTCCACAGTCCCCTAGTATTTCTCCCTTACTTTCCTGTTCTTTCTCTCACATATCTCTAGTCCTGTTTCCTTACCTCTCTGGTTGAATGTGCCCTGCAGTGGAAAAAAACCTGTCCTGGAGACACAAAAGAACGATGTCCCATCCCAGCTCTTCAGTCTTCTAGCTATGGGACCTTGGACCAGTCTCCGTGCCTCCCTTAGCCTCCATTTGCCCCTTGGTAAAAGAAATGTAACGATCCCTGTCTCAAGTGTTCCAGGAGGACTAACCAAAATGATCATATGTGAAAAGCGTTTGAAAAGGACTTTTCTAGCAAACTGCTAGGAAAATATACATTTTACCACCAGTGCTAAAATTTATTAGATTATTATGTTAACGGTTAATATTGTGCCAAACAGAAAACCCTGCCAACTGGCCATTATTCCTTCTGGTTTTCCTTAGGCAAAGGCTGGCTAAGCCAAAGAGAAAAGCAAGACAAAGAACACTACTTTGTGAATTCTTCCCCAAAAGGACAGCATTGTAAGTCTGCCGTGAATAAGGAGTGTAAATTATATTCAGCATGATATAAGTAATGACATATCAATTAACTGTGTCAACAAGGTCTAGAAATATGCAAATTACTGTACTTCAATTAGAAAAATCTACATCCTTAGAGAATATTGTAAATCAGGAAATTTGGGAGACATTAAGAGTAATCAGTGAGGGAAAGCATGTACTTTTTGCTGTATCCTATTTTTATACATACATAATGAAATAATTATAGCTACACTGTATTTATGCCTCTGCAAAAATATTAAAATCTTAAGATCTTTACAATGATAAGTTAAATCTGTATTATGTTTTCAGCCAACATTAATTATAAGAAAAAGAAATCTATTATCATTCAATATAAGTAAGTTGAAGCTAATTTGGACATGTAAATTAGAAATGCTGTTTTTTCTGAGCACCAGAACATTAGCAAAGAGAAAAGAAAGAAGAGATATCTAGATCAATTACTGAGTCTATAAATGCAAAAGCTTTAGCGTGTTTAAGTTGTAATGCAAATTTAGGAGTGGTTAGTAACTTTTCTCAAAATTATCAAACTATTTGGTTTTTCAATTTTTTCTTTTTTAATTGTTTTTTTCAACGTTTATTTATTTTTGGGACAGAGAGAGACAGAGCATGAACGGGGGAGGGGCAGAGAGAGAGGGAGACACAGAATCAGAAACAGGCTCCAGGCTCTGAGCCATCAGCCCAGATCCCGACGCGGGGCTCGAACTCACAGACCGCGAGATCGTGACCTGGCTGAAGTCGGACGCTTAACCGACTGCGCCACCCAGGCGCCCCGGTTTTTCAATTTTTTAAAGGCCTTCCTGGTTTTCTCTGCTTAAAATGCATAAAGCTATCTGTTTGGCATGTATTTGCCTTTCTCTGAGCTGTACCCTAGCTGCAACTCACAAACAGCCGGAGCCAAAGCTGGGAATGTATAAGGTGATGCCAGTTTTCAGTGACTGGGATATTCAGCACAGTAACAGAGGAGTGGTACCTTTGATTTGAAATGTAGTTGGCATGAATTCCAAAGATGCCAGAGGAATGCCAGGCAAAGGGACACAGGACTCAGATCAGCAGCCACTCACCGCTCCCCTGCCTTCCAGAGAAGTGCATTCTGGCTGGGAATGTCCTGCACGGAGATCCCCGGAAACTGATCTGTTTTACCCTTGCTAATTGCAAGCTGTATGAGGCTTCATCAGGACCTGAAAATTCTGACTCCAGAATGATTCTTCCCGAAGATGTGTCCACACCCTTCTTCCTTTCCACATTCATACATCAGGACCCAGAGTTCAACAGCCTCTTTTCTAAAAGCAATCCCAACTACTCCAGGCTGAGTCAGTCCCTGCCTGAGTTTTATGAAGCCCAGGGCATTTTGATGCTTAGTGTGTCCACCCAGATTAGGGGCTCCATGAAGGCAGGCAGGGTACCTGTTCTCGGTGCTTCAGCATTGCACAGTGACTCCCGCAAAGCATACGCCAATCAGTAGATCATGCACAATCGATCAAGAAGACAAAGGAAGAAGAAAGACCATAGACCTGGCAAGTCTCTACTAGGAAGAATGTATTTTCTTAGCCCTAACTATGCACACTTCCGTTAAAGCAGCCGGCACTGAGTCAACCCTTTCTTTGGTTAATCCAATGAATAATCAGAGTTAGAGTCGGTTTAATGAAAGATGGGGAAGTAGATGACGTTTGCCTCTATATCTCTTGCCACCCCTCTTCTATTCGCCAACACCCACGAGCTCTCCACTCGCCTCAGGCTCTCTGCACCTGGCTTATCCAAGTCTGCTTCTCTGGAAAACATCTGATAAGACTGCTTACAATGAGAGGCTGGGTTTACTAAAGCACCCCTTCCCGGAGTTTTGTCCTTGAACACGGAATAAAACGTTATGCCAAGAGAAGGAAGACCTAACAGAAGAATTTCAGACACTGGTAGGCCGGGCATGTATTTTAGGGAGGAAAGCCCATTTTCAGTCTTCCTTAACACACACACACACACACACACACACACACGCATGTGCACATGTACACACAAGCACAATTAGGAAACTACACGGTCTGCCTGTTTAAATGTCAACTCGATGGGTGCGGATATTTCTCAAAATGGGGCTATCTGAAATGCTTTTAAATTGTTTAATTGGTGGTGGGGATGAAGCAAGAGAGGTGATGCTATTTCCAGCTGGTGAGAGGGCATCCTTCAGCCTTGGAAAAAAAAAAAATACTAACCCACCAAAACGGTTTCCAGTGCGTTTTCTCCACAGAGAATATGCTTAGTTGTTGAGATTTTTAAAAAAGAAAAGAAAAAGACTAGCTTCTTTCCCAGTTTGCCCAATGTAAATCCTGGCATATATACATCTATAACGGTATAGCTGTCGACATAGTTGTGGATACGGACGTAGGTATCTCATCTGGTCTGCTAGGTGAATAGCGTATATATGCCATGTGCAAGTAATTAACAGTACAGACTCTTAGACCAGCTCCGCTAACTAATATGAGTTTAGACAAGTTGGTTAAACTCTCTAAGGTTTAGTTTCCTCATCCGTAAAATTGAAAGGATAATAAATTTCCTCGTAGGGCTGTTGTGTAATTAAATGAGATAATGCTAATAAAAAGCCTCGTATGCGTGGGAGCACAAAGTCACTCTCCACTGGTTGCAACTCTGAAGTATCCTCATAATAATAGTTGTTACGTCTGCCATAAGTTTTCTCTGCAAAGAGGAGTTTGGGGACTGATGGCATTTTACAAGCTAGTACTTACCCCAAATTTTGTGAGCATATGGTACCTACTCCTTGAGTCCACATGGCTCAAAGTAATTCATCTGCCTTACTTGTTTAAGAACTCACGGAGGTAAATATTTGGGCCAGATATGCTAATTCAAATGAATTTCCAGAAAAACGAGAATGTCAAACAGCAAGCGGAATCTAAAGTGGCAATTTTAAAACCATAAATTCAAGACTGTCTCTTATGCAAACCGTGATGATATTGCCATCCTTCCCCCCCCCCCCCGCCCCCGTATTGCCAATCAGTCCATATTTTTCTCTCCATTTTCTTCATTTTCCCCATCCTCTTCATTGTTATGCCTCACCTTCCATAGTTTTGTGTCTTCGATACTGTGGGATTTAGAGCAAGAGCCCCAGGTTCACGTGTAGCTATGGTTCTTCTGATTGATCACGCTAATAAAGAAAATACGCTCAAGGCTTAATCACCAAACTGTGGCCTGAACCTCAGAGCATTGCAGGCTACAAAGAAGTTCCAATTAACAGCTTACGGAAAAGTTAAGGAGTCGGGAAGAGGTGACAGCAAATCTCCCCGCCGGACCTGAATGAGGCCGTGGGGCCTTTCTGAGATCCGTCTCTGCTTCCCCACACTCCGTCCCCGGGAACAGAGAGAGGATTCACCCGTCATGACTTCTGATTAACGAACGTTAACTTTATTAAATGCCACAGTCCACATCCCGCCGGTTGTGTAGGATGGGTATCAGATTGGGATCAGGAGAAACTCTACAACATTGGCTTAGTCATCGGTCTGCCTAAAAATAAAGGGAGAGCTGGGGAGGGAAATCAGTCACTCTTCTAGCACTCCCCGGCAAAGGAGAAAAAGTAAAAACAGGAGAGAGAAACACATGCTATAAACAAGGCCCACCTTTTATTGTAGAACTCCTGCTCTGTATCCAAAGGCTTTGCAATTATTTGGCTATTACTTATCTTTAAACATCAGCTAAAGAGATCTAGCATTTTGGAAAGGTAATTATACCGTAATGCAGATGGTCGTAATAACAATTACCCAAGATAAGCCCTTGCAGTGATCTTTGCAAAGCAAAGCAAAGCAAAGCTAAAGTCATACTGACTCATGAAGGACCCCCAGGGGAGAAGGATGCGGTGCTGTAGTCGGACTGTCCCTTGGAAAAGGGGCAGGCAGGTGTTACCAGTCTCACCTCTGGAGGCAAGACTAGGTGGAGGTTAAAAAATTCTTATCGAAGTGTAAAACGTTGCTGACGTGGAGACTATCCCCGATAGTCCTTATTTGACGGGACTCCTACCCACCTCAAGCGCTGGAGGAAGAGATTTCTTCCCCAGCCTCTTGTGTCCCAACTTTGGCCTCGATTCCCATATCCGAAACTGCCTGCCACATGCATTTCCGCGGCGAAGGATTTATCCTACAACATGATAGTTGTTGAAACAGGGGGGATCTAATTGCTTAGAAATCATTAATTGCTATAAATAGATGACTTCTGGGAGTCAATGAACTATAAGCAGAAGAGACAGTGTGTTTGAATGTCACGTTTGTGCTCTGGATATTTTTATGACTTGTCAGTGGTTCCATAAAGAACTCACACAGCAAAAGGTGCCTAGTCAACCTGTACTGATTGAAATTGCCAGTTAGAAATAGATCGTTCTTGTTTTAAACCTTGACCACCCTTCTAACAAATCAGGGTGTGCATTTATGATGCATTACTAAGGAAAGTTAGTATCAGCCATCCAAGAAGGAAAAAAAAAAAAAAAAAAAGGAGGACACAGGGGAAGCAGTATCTGATCTTTGCTATTTTCCAGGGCATAAAATAACAACCTATCATCTACCTTTTGCAGGTCATTTTTATCACATTGCAGGCCAAACTGAAATTTGACCTCCATTTTCCAGCTATGCCAGTGATGATAAATTTAATGCACACAGAGCAAATGAACAGGAGGCCCGGAGAAAGTCAGATTAGTGTGGGATTATTCATTCCTGAGTTTCTACAAGGGAAAGGGGCAGTTCTCTCCTTAGAATCTTCATCACGTTCCTTCCTCCGGGTGGGTAGCTTGATGCCCACACCTTGACCACTTGGCCTGAGTAATACTACAGTCTTTCTGATTTTTTCCTGCACTTCTAGGCCCTTTTGCTCCTAAGCCTTAAGGAGGAGGGAAAATCAGGGCGCCTGGGTGGCTCAGTGGGTTCAGCATCTGACTCTTGATTTCCACTCAAGTCATGATCTCACGGCTTGTGAGATCAAGGTCAAGCCCTGCAGTGGGGGGGGGGGGGGGGGGGTGGGGGCTGAACACCCAGGGGGGGTTGGGGTTTTCTCTCTCTCGGCCCCTCCCCCCCTCGCTCTCTCTCCCTCCCTCCCTCTCTCTCTCTGAAAACAAACTCTTTTTTAAAAAGGAGGAAGGGAAATCATTTCTCTGACTCATTTCATTCTGTGATTCAATGCAGGTGCTCATTTTCCAACAAAGCAGTGAATAAACACCATAAACACCTCTTACAGAAATCCCAGCAATGAAGCAGGAAGGTAGCACCTCGAAAAGGAGGAACTGCTATTGGAACCCAACAAACCTGCAGGGCTTCGCCATGGGGAATGCAAAGGTAATCGAGCTGCCAATTAGCAGTTTCTTATAAACCTGACCTTCCTTTTAGCTGTGGAGTTTGGGTCTGTGAAGGAAGCCTACCTTTCCTCGAGGCCCACCTGCAGGAGGCCCCTGCTAAGCGGCAGGTGTGCTGACGTAAACCCACTCATCACAAAGCAACAAGTCGTCCGTGACCTTGTTGCAGCCTCAAACATGATTTTCCCAAATCCTCGGCACCCAGGGAAATTCCAACCGTCCTCAAATTGTAGGGTCCTCTCCCCCCACCGCCGCCCTTCGTGTTTCCACCTCCTTCACAGACCTACCAAAGCAAAGCAACTTCTGACAGCAGCCAACTTCCGGGACACCTGAGCTCGGAATCCAGTCGGTCCCTGACTACAATAGCTGCTTGCGGATCCATAGGGTCCCATGAAGTACGATTGCCCTTCAGATCGGCATCAGCTGGAATCTCTGAATAATCAAATGTTTTGCTAAGTCATCCGTGCACATGCGTGCGTGCATTCGTTCACTTCAAATCTCACTTGCATCCTGCCTCGCCTGAGATCAAAGGCATCCAATTCATTCATTCCATCCGGAAAGAAATGCAAACCCCTTACCTTGGCTTGCAGGGTCCCTGCTCCCACTCTGATATCGTGTCCTGCTCGCTCTCTCTCTCTCTCTCTGGCTCACCTCTGCTCCAGCTGTCTCTCCTACCAAACGGCCCATGCACACGCCCACCTCGGAGTTGGGGCTGGGGTTAGACTTGCTCTTCCTTCTCTCTAAGACATCTTGCCTCCACGTGTCCACGGCTTACTCTCCCTGCCTTCAGGTCCCCACTCAATGAGTCCTTCAGTCCCCTCCAGTAATTAGCAGCCCCACTGCATTCTCTGTCTTCGTTCAGGCTCCTCTGTTCTGAGGCGACGACTTACAAGCACAGTGTCATTGGCAGAGGTGATTCTGGGGAGCCAGAGTGAACGGGTGGGGAGGTGCAACAGGGCAGGAGAGAAAAGCGGTGCAGCCGATCCGGGCTGAGGAAGGGCTGCTGTCCCAGGAGAGCTTTGGAGGAAGTGACCGAGATGGGAAACTCTCACAGGCAAGGGACCTCTTCCTCAGCTGCAGCTGACTCTGAGATGGCCTGGAGGGACGAGGTGCAGGGTAGCACCAGCCTGTGTTACCTACCTCTCTATCACCTGGCTTGGACTTCTTTTCCTGAAGCTCCCATCCCCCGACGCAGTGCCGGTGATTTGTCGATTTATTTACCGTATATCCCTTTTCCCTTCCTGCTCCCAGCCCAACAAACACATACACGTACGCTCAGTGGGAACACAGATTCCCACTACATCCTGACACCTAGAAAAGTGCTTGGCAGATCATGTTGGATGAATTAACTTATTTATTAATTTGTTCGTGTATTTACGTAGCAGACATCGACTGAGCTGCACGTAGGGTGTCAGAAATGACAGAGGCTCCATTCTGCACAGCCGAGTTCTGTTTTCTAGATGCTTCATAAGTCTCTGCCCTGGGCCCCCAAGTACAAGTCAAAAACTACTCGGGAGGGATAGATGCTGCTTTATTAGCTCCTAAGAAGAAAAAAACCAAACTACTCAGGAGGGAGAGACTATGTCGTGTAATTGCGTTTTGTTGCTGCTGGGTTCCCCAGAACCTAACACAGATCCAGGCCCATGCAAGATACTCAAGAAATTCTCTCGCATCGAGCTCCATGTCTGTAATCCCTGCCCTGGAGAATCTACAGTCCAGTGATAAAAATAGCCATAGAAAGCAATAATAATGTAACAGCGGAAATGCAACAACTGAGATCTCTACAGAGAGCTACGTGAGTAAGGAGTGGGAACCACATGGATCTGGAGAAATCAGAAAAAAAAAAAAAAAGTGCACAGAGGCAGGAACATATTAACTGGGTCTCGAAGAATGAGTTAAGAGTTTGCCGCTGGAAGGCCCTACGTGCACTCCTGGGAAAAGGGGTGGCTTTGGGGATGTTCAGATAGCTGTGTGACATTACACAAATCTGGAACGTGAAACACGTTGGCAGGGATTGAACTCTGTAACACAGCCTTCATCAGCCAGATAGAAATTCCTTTAAAAAGTCAAGTGTGAAAGACTCTGATACCAAGTGTTAGTGAAAACGTACAGAAGGAGACATCCTCTAACACCGTGGGTGGGGATGGCAATTAGTGCAACCTTTTAGGAGGACAATTGATTGGTGTCGAGGAAAGTTGGAAATACAATTGCCCCACAGTTGAGCCATTTCACTTCTGGTAGACACCTAGGAGGAATGCTCTCACAAGCCAAAGCGGACATCTATGAGGATGTAATTAACAGCACAATTGATAACCGTGAAAAACTGGGACAAATCTAGTTCTCCATCAATAGGGGAATGCATGTCTACAGGCAGTAAGTAAATCATGGAATTTATTTAGAAGGCAGTTGAATGAACTTGATTTACATAATCAACATGGAGAAATCTGTTATCATATTTTTTTTTTTTAAAAAGCAAGTCACAAGAGAATACATGCGTCATGACACTATTGTGTAAATTCTGAAGCTCACAAAAGTCTAGACTGCGGAGGATACTTGTACATAAAACGTAAAGGTATGAAAATAGGAATAGCTTCCTGTGGAACGGTGGTTATCTCAGAGATCAGAGCAGCAAATGAGATTGGAAAGGGGACAAATGGAGCTTTACTGTCTCTAAAATGTGTTATTTCTTAAGTAAAAAAAAAAAAAAATCAGAAGCAAACGTGACAAAGTGTGAGCCTTTGTTAAATATGGATGTTGGACACGTGGGTGTTCCTTAGGCATTTGTTATATTAGTCTGTTTTTCATACTTTTTAAAAATATCTCATTTTTAGTGGTCAAATAAATTTCACTTGAAAGATAAGACCTATTTTATTGTTTTCATTCCATGGCTTTAATTTTAATGAGTTGACTCTGTTTTCTGTATTAGAACAAAAACTCAGAGACTACTCCATTCATTCATCCAAACTTTTACTCAATCAACAAACATTTATTATGTGTCCATTATGTAAAAAGCTACTTTTCTACACAACCATAGAGGATATCTATAAGCTCAAAAGATAAAAGCCTCAGTTTCAATGAGTATATAATTTGTCAAGAGACAAAGGACATACACATCCAATCTCTAATATGTAGAGATTACATGCCACAAAACTACATCACCTTGATGTACCTTACTTCTTATTAGCATGTGGCTGGTGTCAGTGTAAAATAAATTTGGAGCCATAAACACACTATCAGCTCTCTCGTATCTCAGCAGTTGTCGAGATCTAAAAAAGTAATGGCAGAAAAGGACTCTATACCTGAGGTTCTGACTTTCTTTCTTTTTTTTTAACGTTCATTTATTTATTTTGAGAAAGAGAGAGCTTGCAAGCGTGAGGGGAGGGGTGCAGAGAGAGAGAGAGAATCCTAAGCAGGCTCCGTGCTGTCATCACAGAGTCTGATGCAGGGCTTGATCCCACAAACCACGAGATCATAACCTGAGCTGAAATCAAGAGCTTAACAGACTAACCCTCCCAGGCGCCCCCAGGTTCTTACTTTCTTGAGGACAAGGAGCCAGAAGTCATGTTGCCAACCCTCACTCCCATTAACACACATGTGGGATGAAAGGAGAAAATAAAGACAAACGGTGGATCCCCTCCCCTGGGTGCTGTTCACAAGCAGAGTCAGCCATTTTTTATTAAAGTGTAATTGACCTATAACATTAGATTAGTTTCAGGTGTCCAACATAATGATCCAATATTTGTATACATGCAAAATTATCACCACAATAAGTCTAGTTACCATCTGTCACCATACTGAGTTACAAAAAAAATTTTTTCTTATGGTGAGAACTTTCCAGATCTACTTCCTTAGCAATTTTCAAATATGCAATATTATTGACTCTAGTGACCATGAGTACATTAACATCTCCATGAGCTATTTATTTTGTAACTGCAGGTTTGTATCTCCTCATCTCCTTCACCCATTTAGCCCACTCCCTACCCCCTCTCCTCTGCCAACCACCAATCTGTTCTCCGGATCTTTGAGTTTTATTTTGTTTGTTCATTTTTTTTTGTTTTTTAGATTTCACATATACATGGAATCACAGAATATTTGCCTTTCTCTGTCTGACTTATTTTACATAGCACAATACCCTCAAGGTCCATCCATGTTCTCACAAATGGCAAGATTTTGTTCTTTTTTATGGGCAAGTAGTATTCCATTATATATTTATCATGCACAGTGAAGGAAATATATATTTATATGTATATAAATATATACCATCATATACTCCAATATATATAATTCCCATACATATATTCCAATTCAATATTTATATAATATAGTGTGTGTATATATATATATATGTATATATATATATAATGCACAGTGAAGGAAATCATTAACAAAATGAAAAGGCTACCTACTGAATGGGAACAAATAAAGTCCTATTGATTACGACAGCTACCCCCCAGGACTGAGAAGAAAAAACTCTAGCCCAATACCCACAGTCAAGAAGGAGAGGATACTCACTCTGTCCCTCCTCTCTTCTGATCTTGCATAATCTAGGATTTACTTCTGTATTAACTTTTTCAGTTATGTAATACATAAATACATTATCCTTATGAAACAGAAAAACAAAAGTCCACATGTAAATACTAGGGAAATCTCTCTTCAGTGCATTTTCCTACATTCATACACATATATATGCATTCTTAATATACATGGCTTATAGTGAAAGTTAAAAAGTTTTTGTCACTTAATGCACTGTAGTCTTGGCAATCTTTCAACGTCATCACTTACAGTTCTATTTGTAGCATTCTTTTTACAAGTGCAGAATATTGCAGTATGGTTAGAGCATCATTTTTAAGCATTCCCCTACCGATGGACATCAAGGGTGTCTCTAACTTCTTTGTGATTTTAAATAATGTTGCAATCAATTTCCTTGTGAAGCTCAATTCAACCAAGCCAGGCACCATTTTCTAGCTGCTCCATCTCTGCCACGGGCCCCAATATGATTCAAACCCTCAGGAGGAAGTGACAGCGTCATGTGTGTTTTAATTATGGTTCCACTGAACCTAAAGCAGAGCCAGGCCCATGCAACGTACTCGAGAGATGCTCACGAATTGAGGACATTTGGGACCTTAGCGTTCCCACTGCCTCTGCTCCTCTGATGAGCGAAACGTGCTGGGGTAAAAGCTGACAACTGGCATCTCGTTCACAGGAGACACTTTAATAAATATTAAATGACCCCAACAACTCGAATAAACTAACGCATTGTGCCAGAAAGTTGGAAAACTCTCCATGTGAATCGATTCTCTTCTTCCTTGGCCTTTAGGGGCAGAAAGGACACAGCCCTCTCCCCACCGGGCAGAGAGCCCGTCGCTCGCTCTGCCAGGCCCCTCCAAACAAGATGCTCGAGTGGGTGCAGGCAAGGTCATTACCTGGCAACATGAACTCCCCTTATCTCCCTGGCCCTGTTTCAGAAGAGTCATTGACAGCAGGGATTCAATCTCCCTTCTAAAGCCCTTTCCCAGATAAACAAGCTTTAAAGAATCCACGGTGTGCACAACCTTTTGAGAGGCCAAGTCATCAAATCAGCAGGGAGGAGGCCGAGGAGGTACCTGCCCCTCTCCAGGAAGAGGTTCTCTCTCCAGAAAGGTTTATGGCCCCGGAAAGGGCTTACAAAAGAGACCGGGGATCCATAACCACAGAGGCAGCTCTGAAAATGAACCATTATCAATTTAACAGGGCACGGCTTTTAAAATCCAACCTGTGGTCCACACACAGGAAGACGCCATGATCGAAGGGAAGGACAAATCGCCAGCCAGCAGGGGCACAGAAATCCCTCCTGTGGCCGGTTTTTCCTAAGAATGGGCACTACTTGAGTCCCATCCTTTCAACAGAGACATAATAAACTATTCAAGGAGAGTGAAACAAGAAGAAGCCGAAGAGAAAGATAGTCAAGAGCAAGGAAGAGAAAGAGAAAACAGAGAAAGAATAAAGAAGTATTTATGAGTTTGGCTTTAAAGTACAAAAGCATAAGACGTCTTTGAATATAGAAATCTATCCTTTTGCCTGCGGACTCACAGAGGGCAAGGCAATGATGAAACCCCCATCGTGAACGTCTGATGGATAACAGGAGGATCAAGGAGATAAAGCAGGCAAGTTGCTCTGAGCTCTCTGAAAGAAAGAGAGTGTGCCAAATAACTCACTCAGAGTGGTTTAGATTCTGGATTACTTGAATGCGGCGAACTTCACTCTATGCCTATGGGTGCTGTGAAGTGCTCGTTGGAAAACGCATTGTTCGTTGTTACTGTGAAATTAAGTTGCGAGAGCAGAGCAGAACCTCTAAAAATAAATGTTTAAGGGATTTGCTTATTATAGATGTAGAACTGAGACCATCGTTGAGTCAACTCCTGCAGAGACTCTGCCTGGAAGTGACATAAGTCAAAGATGCAGAAAAGTAAATTTTAAGGAAAACTAGAATATCTATTAGGAAAGTTGCAGAGTCAGCCAAGCGCTGATCAACCAGTACTTAACGAAGGCCTGCCACAAACGCAGCGTGATGTTAATAAAACTCACGCTGGGCCAACAAAGAGTTAAAGGACTTGAAGGGCCGAAAGGAGCTGTCCTGCTACGACAGCCTGGTTTGCAGTGGAAACATTTGCCCACGGAGCACTGCGTTGATCCTTTGATCAGCACCAGGAGGTCCATCCACTGGAATATCAGCTTTGAGGGCAAAACACTTGTCTGTGCTTGTCCCTGCTGTCGCTCTATCCCGGTAAACAGTAGCTGCGTAAGTATTTGTTGAATAAATGAAATCATAAATGAGAGGAAGGAAGGAAGGAAGGAAGGAAGGAAGGAAGGAAGGAAGGAAGG
>NW_024412376.1:149319002-149330075 GCF_014898765.1 Herpailurus yagouaroundi | reverse complement strand
AGGAAGGAAGGAAGGAAGGAAGGAAGGAAGGAAGGAAGGAAGGAAGGAAGGGAGGGAGGGAGGGAGGAAGAGCTTGAGGAAAAGAAGAGAGAGGAAACTTCATTCCTCAGTGAACAGTTTTCTTAGGATAATTTTGCTAGAAACGATTCCTTCCCACACACCCCACAACATCCTGAAAGATGGACGCAGAGAACAAGGGCTGGCAGGAGAGCTGTGAATGTCAGGACGCGAACACCAAATTTATCCCCGTCCTTCACAATGCCCTAACATTTTGTGCACAACGCCCCTGTAGCACTTACCACTACTCTGTACCTTATTAGTTGTTTATGAGTTTGTTTACTCCATGCTGCCCGTTGAGAAACAGGGCCTGACAGAGACATAGAGAGGGGCCTAGCAAGTTCAGAGCAGAGTGTTAACAGCAGAAAATCCCACGCAACAGACATCATGCTTTCCTCTTATTTTTTGATGGAGTGGGCCATGCGTCCACCTAGTGATGTGGATCCAGAGCACCTTTTTTTTTTTTTTAATTTAATGTTTATTTAATTTGAGAAAGAAAGAGAGCATGAGCAGGGGAGGGGCAGAGAGAGGCGGAGACACAGAATCGGAAGCAGGCCCCAGGCTCTGAGCTGTCAGCACCGAGCCCGACGCGGGGGTCGAACTCACAAACCGTGAGATCATGGCCTGAGCCGACGTCGAACGCTTAACCGACTGAGTCACCCGGGCGCCCCTCCAAAGCACCTTAAAGGCATCATGTAGTCCCTCATATCCCACACTGAATTATTTCCCTCGGAGCTGCCGTCCCTGGGAACACAGCAAGAGCTCACTACATAACTTTTCAACGAATAAAACTGCCTTTCATACCAGACCGCCAGTGGTGATCGCCAGTGTGATCAAGAGAGCCAACAAGACCAGAAGGAAGACATAGCCCGTGAGACCATTAGCCGAGAAGCTGAACCACCAATCAAAAGGAGAGACTTCAGGTATGCAGGTATAGATTTAGAATCACACACAGTGAGCAAACGATACCTGTCGTGAAAATTATAACATGAAATTGGGAAAAGATGTGACTTAAAGAAGCAGATGTTCAAAATGCTCATGCCTGGCCCCTCCAAACGATAGATGGACACGCACAGATGATGCTACGCGCCCAACCTGGATCAGAGAAACCAAGGGTTCTCTTCCCAGAAACATACTCAGTGTGTGGTACAGCTTTTGCTCAAAACCTAAGACCCGTGTAGAAAACACTGAAGTCAGAGTCGGAAGGTCTGGGAACCATCCTACTGCAGGTTCGTAATGGCAAGTCTATCACTGTGGTTAATAAGCCATATGTTTTCCGCATAAAGTAACCCGTGTTCAGTCAGACCAACACGTGGCAAAATATAAGACGCTTCGGACAATTCAAGATATAAAGTACGTTTTGGGGGAAGCAACTATGAATTATTAAGGCTTAGCTTTAAAAGGCAAGACCAAGTGCAGCCAAGTTCCTCTCTTGGCTGGAGGCAGCAATAGCTCCATTCTTCGGCCTCAGGGCAATAATGTTTCCACACCAGGGTCAAGACATCAACTGCAGTAAATCACCTTTATGCCTGAGACCAGCCCCCAGTCAAGATGTGGAAATTTTATTAAAGAGACAGAGGGCCAAATGGACAGAGCCATTTGGTTTAGGGAAAAAGCCAAGGTAAGACGCCACAGAAGGAGGTGTAAGCAAATCACAAAAGTATGAGAAGGGAAATAAGTATCTGGGCCACAGCACTCACCTAATTAAGAAGTCTGCCATTTTGTGCAGCAAAAATGATGGAAACAACCTAAATAGCTAATAATAGAGGAGCAGTTAATTACGGCTTACTCACCGACGAAGATATTACACTGCTATAAATTTTTAGTAACACAAAAACATGACTGTAAGTTACATAAGGGGGGAAATCGGGATACAGAAATGTATGGGCCCTTATCTCACTGTTTTATTTGAACCACAGTAAAAAATGCTAACAGTGGGTGCAATTAGATGGCAGAACTTTATATACCTGCTAAGTATTTTCTTTTGACTTTTAAAAAAAATGTTTCCGCATTTTTCACGTACTTTCATAATTGAACCCCCTCCTCAGTCTCTCAGTCGTCTACTTCCTTTGACTCTCAATGTCCTTTCCTAGACGCAGTGGGAATAATGGGGCTGGTTCCTCTTGCTCTCAAAAAAAAAATTTTTTTTAATATTTTGACAAGGCTGGGCAATTACATATAATTTAACATAAAATCAGCCTTTGAGTGATAATAGACAAGGCAAAATGGAAACTTCTATTCACTCATTCCATTAATACCTAAAGAGAGGTTACTCAATGAAGTTCAGAGGCAATATGTTTTTCTTGAATACATGCTTTTTGAACAAAAGGAACATTCCAATTACATATCTCACTCAGGTTAAACAACAAAAACCACATGCAAACTTACGTACACACTTCTCTAACTCACTCCCAATACCCAGACCAACACAAAAACAAGCCCATACGGCTAATTCCGCTTTTACAAACCATACTCTGAAAATTATAGGTTTGAGGTGCCAAAAATCTGAAGAACACGCCACATCAACGAGTCAGGAAATGGTGGAAAAATTTCTCCCTTTTTAATGCAAAGATACAGATCATCAACAGCCATTTGCTGAAAAGAAACTTGCTCATTTTTAAGCGAGACAGAAATTAAAACTGACGTAGCTCCTGTGTTTGAGTAATGACGCAAGCAGGCATTAGTTTAAATCAGCTCCTGCTGTTGCCATCAATTTCCTCCTAAATTTATCAAGCGTTGTTATGCCTGATTTATTGATGATTTCTGATGTATTGCCAATAATAAAAAAATTGTCCTCAACCTTATAAGTTACCTTTTTTTTCCCTTAAACCACAAAGAGTTCTAATTTTTCTAAAACCAGCCAGAAAAACAAAGAATAAATCAAAAACCTGAAACCTGATAAGCAAACTTGCGGTATGAAATGGGGTTCAAGAAAATACCATGACAGCAAGCCCCTCGGTCAAATTCAAAGGAACAATTAGACGATCCTGATGATTAAGTTTCTGCATTTCCATTGACTGGAGCTTCAAGTCGTAAGAAAGAAAAGTTTGAATTGCCTTCCCTCCACGTAGAGCCAAATATATTTATTCACATGAAGTTGCACAGGGTGAATCGGGCAGGACTTCAGGGAGCATCAGCCAGGGCCATTTTGTGTGATATTAAAGCAGACCAAAAGAGATAGTGATCGCAATTTCCACTGGCTTACAGGGAAGAAAAAATGCATTCATGGACTCACAACCAATAATTACGGATGATTTAGTACAGACCAGCTGAACTAGGCAGTGGGGGTCAAGTGATGAAGAAGATAGGTCTGCTTTCCATTTCATGGAATCTGTAACCAAATACACAAAACTCAGAAATCTAGGTTTACGTTACACATTATGATAAGATGTATCACTCATCGAGAGCTCACTATGTGCAAGGCAAAAGTCTCGGTGTTTTCTATAAGCATCATCATAATCGCAGTAATAACTATTACTGTTTAAGAGCCAGTCACGGTCATTGTGCTAACTAAACACTGCAACCCTATGTCACAAGTATTCTCCTCCCTTCCGTGTCTTATCATGACAACGAAAGACCAGCCTAGGGAAGGTGAAGGAATGGCTCAAAGTCACAGATGGTAATGGCAGAACAGAGATTTGAATACAGGTCTGCCTGATTCGAGAGCCCATGCTCTTAACCGCCATGCAACACCGTAAACCACGCTGGGCCACCATGGTCTTCCACGCTGCACTTTGTCAAAGTCCGTTGGCGGTGAAGCGCAAGATGTTAAAATTAGATGTGATAAGCAAGGGACAGGAGCCATCCAAAGGCCGATATCATCACTGAACAGCTGGACCTCTGTTTTAGCTGACCGACCTCAGGAGCTGCTGGATAGGTTGGAAACAAGCCCAAGGGTCCTCCGGATGAATTTCAACGGGCGTAAAAAAACATCTTCCAAGCTGATGCTGTCTGATGCCTTCTTCCTTGGGCATTAGCAAAGACGAAAACATTCCTATTTATCGCCCTAAAACAGTAGTTGTCAACCCGGGGTGATTTTGGTGCCCCGCTCCCAGCAGGGAACATTTGGCAATGTCCGAAGACGTTTTATAAGTTGTCACGCAGGGGAGGGGTTGCTATCAGAATCTAGCAGATGAAGGCCAGGGATGCCACTAAACATCCTACAACGTACAGCCCCTCACACCCACAAAAAATGATCTGGTCCAAAACACCAATGGTGCCATTATTGAGAAATCTTTCCTTAAAGTATCCCTATACTGCCTTGTGGATTTTTCTAAGAAAATGAACATTAGGATTGAACCCTGTGCTCTTGCCAAAAAAGAAGCATAGCCCTGATGGCAGTCTTCAATATTGGGTGCAGAAAGAAAAGAGTAAGTCTTCTGTTCATAGACATCCATCTTTATGTTTTTATTTCCTGTGTATGTTTTATCATGTTCATAAAGGAGCACTACAGTGGTACATGCAAAGAACTTATATGTAAACAAATACACATTTATTGGAGGTAAATGCTCAGAAAAGTTCACTTGTAAGAGAATGTCGGAAATGTAGAGAAAGAACTACAGATTTGGAATCAAGGATATCTGGGCACCAATTCTCAGCTCAGCCCCTCATTTATTAAATGTGTAACACCTTGGGTTAACCATCTGTAAAATGGCAGTGAGAATACTCACCGCCTCCCTGCCAGGATTGTGTGAAAAATTAAATTTAATTGCATATTAAGTACTGGCACACAGTAGGTGTTCAATAGGTATTCCTTAATCCTTTCCTTTACCCTCTTCCCGCTCCCCTTTGTCTGAGGTGTAAGGGCCTTGGACAGGTCAAAGGTTCTCTGATCTGAGTCTCTTCACCTATAATCTGATTATGAATGTTCCATCTACTTTACAGAGCTGGGATAAAGGATTACGTTAGATAATTGATATGAAAGTGCTACCAAAACTACAAAAGATTTATAAAGTTGTTTTCCTAAACTGCAATCATACAACCTTTTATCAAGGTATTCCTGATAATTACTCCCTTGCCCAATTTGGAAACTCAAAGGTCAACGTTCAAAATGGAAAGGGCTTGATTCTAATAAATACATGGCTTTTTATTTTCTGCTTACCCTTTTTCACCATCTTAGCTGAGAAAGTGCTTAAATATTGCAAAATCAGGCATTTCAACAGTGGTATATCCAGCTAATCAGCAGGGTGTGTTGGCTTTTTTTTGGTTTTTTTTTTTTTTTTCCTTTTCCTAGAGGGAACTGATTCACAGGCTGTGAAAACACATTGCATCACAGACTGACCACGCAGAGGGGCACAGACGCTGTGCGTCTCCAGGACGGTGCTGACGTCAGACCCCGCATCCCCCCAGATCAGCACAATTCTCCCACACGCTTATGGCCTGGGATTCATGCCTGATCATCTCCAATTCCAAGTGCGTATTTTTAAACTTTTGAAAACGAAGCGTGTTCATGAAAGCACTCTCCACAAAGGTCAAAAGCAGGCGGGAGCCACGGAGCCCTCACTGGAGGGGTCTGCCCTCTTGGAACCTCTCCCGGTGGGAGCCTTGGAGATGCAGTGAGCCCAACCCCAACCCAGATTGTTCTGGCATTTTCCGCCTTTCTCCTCTCCTTCTCCCTAACAGAGTTAATAATAATAATAATAGCACAGCATTTTAAAGCACTTCAGATTGGTAAAAGCTGTAATGAATATTATCTCCTTGAATTGCAATTGCTTATTTACGTACTTGTATCAGAAGTAAGATTCTGAACTCCTTCAGAATGCATGCTGTGACTTTTTCACATTTTGTTATCCCTGGTGCCTCCCTAGCCTGTGCACGGCTCCTACTGGGTGCTCAGTATCCATTTCTTGAAAGCACCACTAGATGAACGGATCGCATCATCCTTACCTTAACCATAAGAAGCCTGAAAATCAGAGACCTTAAGTCACGTGCCCTCAAACGTGCTTTTGCAAGCTACGGAGACAGTCCTGGACCCAAGCGTCTGATCTTAATTTCACCAAAGACAACAATAGAGGAGGTAATTCCTTCCTAAGTGAGATAAGGAGAAAGAAAGCTGAATGCTGCTCCCCTGAGTACAGCCTTGAAGCAGCTGGCAGGCTCCCGAAAAGGGCACAAACAGATATGGTCATACCTGCTAATGCCAATTCCCTTCCTCTGTGCTCTCCGTGCGTTTTGTCCTAGGCGGACAGCTCTAGGAGTCCCTATGGCTGTGCATCTAGGAAAAGATGTGTTGGGCCCTGTGCCGCCTCAGTGTGGGGTCTGATGCCATGCTGGCCAGTCTCGAGATCTGGGGTGAGAGGGGCGAACGTGGAATCCAGGTCAGCCGCTTACAAGTGATGTCACCTGGACCTTTCTCTCTCCCTCTCCTCCTCCGTAAAGTGGGGGAAATAATTCAGCTTACTTCATAGGGATGTCATGAGGATTAAATGAGTTTATACGTTTTTTGTTAATAGCCTAAGGCAACGAGAGGCACGTGGTCATAGGATAATAAATATTAGCTATCATTATTCTTACACTGGCACAGTCTGCCTCCATGGTGCAATTCTCCAGTGTTTCATCACCCATGCCGGCCAGTACCGTTGCATTCCTCAAATCAGATAGCCTGCCTACTGCCCCACCTTTTCTCCAAGTATCCTCTTTCTAAACCCTTTAGAAAATTCTCATCTAATCATGACTCCCTCGCCTAAACACCCACAGCTTCTCCACCACCCGCAGGATGCCGCCCAAACCGTATCATGTGACTACCAAGTATTTCCCTGTCCAGCCGCAACCTCCATTCAAGCCACACCCCCACCTCTTTCCATGTTCTACCTCCTTGAGCTTTGAGCAAAACCTACATAAAACCAAGGACGTGCATTGTTCACCCATCCCTGCACCTGCACAGAACTATAAAAACATTCTAGGTGATTTTTTTAAGTTAATGTAATTAATTTCATAAAATAACCGAATCCTGAATAATGTCACAGTTAAAAGCCTGGGCCTCGGAAACGGGCAGATTCGAGTTGCAACCTCAACTCTGACACTGAGTCGTTCTGTGACCTCGGACAAGTTTAATAACCTCTCTGAAACTGCATTTCTTCTTTGGTGAAATTCGGCTATTGTCTGTTTCATAGCATATTGTGAGAATTAAATGGGATGATATATTCAAAGTAGTTCTCACAGTGCCTGGTGCTCCCCCCACCCCACCCCACCAAAAAAAAAAAAAAAAAAATGGCAGCTGAAACTAAAAGCTTCTAGAGTACATCAACAGTAAAAAGGCTTATGGTGATAATTGGGTGACTTGTGGGGAGTCCTGGAGCCTACTTGCGTATCCCACTAAGCCCCCTAATGTGTAAGCCCCCAGCAAGAACCACAAGGCCTGCTCTAGAAAAGCCAGTGAGCATATGCTCTGAGACAGCTTTAAATAGGCACAAAGCACGAAGCAACCCTCACAGCTCCTCCCAGCCCTTTCTCACCCAAGGAAAGCGGAGAAAACAATGGTCACCACCCTTTCCTACTTTCGTAGCAGAAATGACCATGAACTTGGGTGAGTAAAAGAGTGGTCCTTCCAGGTCTACTGCAATGGCCTGTGCACAGCTTCCCCAGGCCAGCAGTGACTCAGAGATAATGGCAACTGGAAGCAGACCGCTGATACGACAAGGCTAGTGCTTGTTGGTGGCCTACTGCTAGCCTGGCCTAGAGCAAAGATCCAGCGGTGGTCACCAAAGAGGCTCCAGGTCATACTTACATAATGGTCTTGGTGACCCACAGTTTTCAGCTGCCCAGGGCACACATGAATATTTGACTAACTCCCATGCCCCGTTGGGTATGGACACATACAACGTCAGCTCACTTGAGAGGGACAACTCCTGACTTGTAGATATACCGATGGGAATGTGTGACATCATCACTTTTCTCCTGAGAGCCACAAGCTGGAGAATGATCCCTCTTTGTCCGGTAGCTTCACAAAATACGACGGTAACTTGACAAGAGGGTGTGAGCGTGCACCCGCGTGCACGTGCATGCTTGCCTACGCGTGTGCGTGCATGAACGAACGTGGGTCTGTCTCAGAACAGGAAAGAGTGTAGAAGAGATCCCTCGGCGTCCAAAAATTCTTAATGGGTTATCTAACACGGTGTGTTGGCTCAGGCAGTTTAGGAAATTGAAATTATACGTTTGTACGGAGATAATCTACTCTTAAAAAAATATCTGGCGTGGGTAGGAGGAACAGTGATGAAGGGTTGAAAAACTTGCTTCGTGCAGGCTTACTATGGGGCTAATTCAGAATTACAGTTGGAGAGTTCTGGGACTCAACATAAAATGCACCAGTTCACTGAGCACTGTAGCGATCAAGAAAACACGCATAAAAATTCCGATAAGAATGGAATGCGAGGCAAAAGCACGATTCCCTCCCAATCTGGAATATCAGCAGGATTTGCGCTTGTTGTCTGTGGTTTTCTGGGGTAGATGGCACATTACAGCGGAGCATCAGCACTGATGCGACGTGGCAGCTTCTCAGAATACCATCTGCTTCCCCGGGAACTGTTAATATAGTTGTAATTATCTACTTCTAAGCACTTTATTGGGAATATCATTTGCAAATTAATCAACTACAGACCGGTAAAACAAATGACATGCGCCCCCGAAAACAACAGCACTATTTCACATTATTTTTCTAAGGATTTAGGAAAGCCAGAGCGGGCGGAGGGGGTTCACGCTCGCCTTTAAAACCTTGCCCTGTGTAGAGAAGGTGAGTGGGGAGGGTTACAGAGGAGGGTCTTCCAAAAGGCCTCTGGAGGATTCTAGCAACAGCAAGGAGGAGGAGAGCGTAACAACCTGAGAGGTGGGTAGTATTAGCACGGGAGAGACGAGAGGGGTGGATCGCAGCTGACAGGTACACGACGGTGAAGACAAAGATCCCCGGGCTCCTCCGCAATGGCTCCCTTGACCAGGGCAGGCTGCCTCCTCAATCCTGCCCTCCACACCTCCTAAGCTGCCTGTGGTGTGTGCCCAGGCCCTTTCTGTCTGCCGCAGAACGGGAAGCAAGAGTGCTAAGGGGAGAGAGCGTCGGCAATAGAAAAATAATCCTTGCTTCTCCTGCCATAATTGAAATGCTCACTCCCAAGAAGGCAAAGTTCCGAAAGCAGAAAAGCAAAGCATTCCCTGAGAGCAAAGAGGGGAAAAAGGCAAACTATCGAAACGACAGAAGTCACACCGGAGAGTCAGGGTGCACGGTATTTGGGTACACACCAGGCACGCGGCCCCTCGCTCTTTGTGGGCAGCTTACTCAAAGGTTCTGGATCACGGGCCGTCAAGTCTGTGGTTTCAAACCAAAGATCCAGTGGTGAAAAAGAACCCAGTCGCATTACAGAGAGCTCTAGATGCACCCTCCAGATTTGCAGCAAATCTGGCTCTCCTCCCCAGACGCACTGGCTCAAGTCTGGGAAGAAAGGGGGTCAGTCTCCCCAGGATATGTCCAGGCTATATATGTAAATATGTCCAGGCTATAAATAAACAGATGCCTTCAGACCCACCAGCATCTTGTCAGCTTATATGCCATGCGTCAACAGAGATCCAGAGAAGCCCACACAGAGAGAATGGTCCCTGCACTCTTGCTGGGGACGTGGAGAATGCTAGTACCTGATCAGTTTAGGAAGACCCAAGCTGAATTTCACTGACAGAAGTAATGATTTGTTGGCCTCGTTAAGGGATTTTCAGAAGAATTTTCCAGAGAGGAGAAACAAATTGTTTGGAATCAGACAATCCTAGTAGTGAATCTTGCCTTTGCGAATGATCGGTTACTTAATCTCACTGTACTTGGCTTAACGTTTTTATCAACGGGGCTTTGATATCTTCTTAAAGGGAGTTACATGCAACTTTTAAAATGGAGACATAAATAAAGAAGTTTTCAAACAAGCAGGTTTGGTAGGGAAGAGGTGGCAGGGGGGGTTGAAATAATACCATGTGAACACCCATGGTTCTCCTCCCCCACTGCAGGTACAGAGGGAATGACCAAGATGGCCATAGTGGGGAAATATCCATATTGAATTAACATAAGATACATTTATTGAGGGGTGCCTGGGTGGCTCAGTCAGTTAAGCGTCTGACTCTTGATTTCAGCTCAGGTCATGATCTCGCTGTTTGTGAGTTTGGGTCCCACATCAGGCTCTGCGCTGACACGTGAAGCCTGCTTAGGATTCTCTCTCTCCCTCTCTCTGTCTTCCTCTGCTTGTACTTTCTCTCTCTCTCTCTCTCTCTCAAAATAAATTAAACATTAAAAAAATTTAAAAGAAGGAACATTTATTGAGCACTTACTGTACTAAGCAGATTGATTATTATACACTGGGATATGTGTGTGAGAATGTGCTTTCTACGAAAAGGGCGAGGCGTATGTCCCTTATTTTTCCTTGTAGCTTGTCTCAGGCTAGAAAAAGTGAGATAAGCAAATATCCTCGGCATGGGGATGGGTACTAGACACAGGGCAACTCAATCGGCTTTTTCCCAGCTCCTGTTAAAATTTGTGTGTAAACCTCGGAGGCACATATTTTCACCAGGTATACTTGAGGTGGGTAGTTATCCAGTCTGACCAGACTTCCCTCCTGTATGGAATGACCTCACAGCACAGGCTCCTCTATTCTGCAGCTAACTTCTTATAAGATGGGACATCATGGAACTCACTTACTCAAAAGCAGCTTTTCTTTAGGAAGAGATAATGAGGTTCTTCAATAGTTGAAAAGATCCACTAGGAATTTTTTCACCTTTCGGGGTTTTTTTTTTTTTTCCTGGTCCAAATTATTTCTTCCACGAAACATGGCTTTAAAACAAAAAATTCAGGAGCCCAAACTTCTTCTTTATTTAAATATTTGAGTGCATTTAAAGGGACAATTTCCAGAACTACAGACAAACCTTACTACCGGAAAAAGGATAGAAAAAAAATCTTACCCCTTGGATTTTCTGATCATCCAAGACCCTTCCTGAGAAGGGACAGCTTATGGATCAAGACCTGATCTGGAAACTGTAGTCTTCGGGGGGGGGGGG